>NW_006263313.1:425792-429091 GCF_000469605.1 Apis dorsata | reverse complement strand
TTCCATCCCCAATCTTCCACCTTTCTCCCTCGTTATCCAATTAAATTTCCTTCTCTTTCTCTCTCCTTCCGTCCCCCCTCTTTTCCAATGTTTAATACATCGACGAGATCGGCGGGCTGCGCGAAGGGCAAGGACGATTAAAAATGAGCGTCGGGTGAAGGAGGAGGGGGGTGTGGGCCTTTAAGACGGGGAGGAAGAATGGCGGAGGGAAGGGGTGTGGATCAGGGAGTGAAAACGGTGGACTGTTCTATTGTGCGAAACTGTGTCACAGGGACTCGGTATCCGTTAAGGCGAGCGTGCGAGAGAGAGAGCGAGAGCGAGCGAGCGAGCGAAAGAGAGAGAATGAGAGCGAGCGAACGAGCGAGTGAAAGAGAGAGAGCGAGCGAACGAGCGAGCGAAAAAGAGAGAGAGCGAGAGCGAGCGAGCGAAAAAGAGAGAGAGAGAGAGCGAGCGAGCGAGCGAAAGAGAGAGAGAGAAAGAGTGTGTGGCAAAGTGAAGAGGCCGCCTCTCTCTCGGCCGTCCATTTTTCATCTCCGAATGATTTCTGCGTCGTATCATTGTGGACGAAACACTTTTGCCCGGGGAAGGGGGGGAGGGGGAGGGAAAGAGGGTTGGTTCTCCATGGTCCTCGTGAAAGATCAGAGTCTACGAATGCATAATCGCGCCGCGGGTGAAATTCTTAGGCCGTCTCCTTTTTTTTTTTTTCTCCTCCGGATATCATCGAGTGGTATATCTCGAGAAGAGAAAAATTTTTATGGAGTTGAATCTATGAAGACGAATTTTTTTTTTTTTTTTTTCAATGTAATGTAAAATGTAATTTAAACGCTTTTGTTTACTTTAGAAATTAATTTATTCTTTTCTTATCGAATATTTTTATTTATATGTTATGTTTATATATTTATTTATTTGTTTATCGTATGTGATCTTAATAAAATATAAAATCGAGAAAAATGTTTTTTTCGCTGGTAGAAAATCTATCTGTAAGAAAAGAAACGAAACGAGAATACGGGTGGGAATTCTGCCAAGATTTCCCCCTTAAAAAGTATTTTTAATGTCAATCTATTTATTTCAATCTTCTAATTGGACGATTTTCTTCGTTCGAGGGTACAATTAAAAATTTATGAGAAATTTCGATTATCTTTTTTTTTTTTTTTTTTTTTGGAACGAAATCCCATATACAAATTCATTTAATTTATTAATTTTATCTTTTCTGCATCTCTCTCTAACGTTATTGGTTATTCTATTCTGATAAATTTTTCTTTTTTTTTAGGTCGATACTTCGGATGGTTCGAGTGTTTGATTTTTTGAACTCGATGAATTGATTCGAAAGGAGGGGATGAAAGCATATACATGTATTGATGGCACTTTTTTCTTTTTGAGATGACTCTCTCGAGCTATATCGATATTAAAAACAGAACTTGAACGTTGAATAAATTAAAAAAAAAAAAAAAAAAAAAGAATCTCAAAGCATCTCCTTAATTTTAATTTAAACAATTCTAAATTCTGTTGAAACGTGTTTAACAATTATTTCAAACCTTAAGATTTAAGTTAAATAACGTAATAATTCGAATCAGATTTGACATACTAAGAAAATTAACTTTATCGATAAAGTTATCAATTATATTATCAATAAAAAATATCATTATATTATCAATAAAGTTATATAACTTATCAATAATATTGAATCAATTTTAATTCCAATCTAGAATTGAATAAACGAATCCATCGATAATTAAAAAATATATATATATATATATATAAAATTACAACAAAATCAACGCAGATATTTAAAACTATTTAAGACAAGACCGAATGAATCCAATTATCGTGTATTAAAATTAAAAAGTGTAAAGAAAAATTACTCGATCGATATCGAAGAAAAATCAAAAAAATCGAATAATTTTGTGGTTTGAACAAAACGTGCAATGATAGAAACAGTGGAAGAGGTCGAAATCGGAAACGGATTCAACTGTGAGAAGTCACGGGGGTAAGCGCGTAACAAATACACAGTGGAGGATTTTCTCGAGGAGCGATTTCTCTCGTTCATCGTTCACCTTGAGCAAAGAATTTCCACGGCATTGAAAAGCGCGTTATGAAACGCGAAAATCCTTCGATATACTTCGATACGGAAGCCGTAAGAAGTTTCTTCTTCTTCTTCTTCTCTTTTCTTTTCTTTTCTTTGCAAAAAGAAATTTTCTTAACCGTTTCATGTATTGTTGGCGAGTAGAATCCGGGTTTGAGGAGAAGGTTTGGATCGATTTGAGGGCCGAGTTCGAGAAAGTTATTTTTCGAATGGATGAATTTTTACGGAGAATCGTTTTATCGATTAATTCCTCAACGAGCCTTTGAAAAATCCGTGATAGACAGATAAAGGAAAGGAAAATAAAGAAGGGAAGAATATATCGGTTTGACCCGATATAATCTCGTTGGCTCATATTAGAATAAGGGTTGCTCGAGGAACCGTTCAAGATCCCCCTCCTTTTTCTTTTTTTTATCACTTTAATTATATACAGTCTCCATTCTTTTTTATTAAAAATATCTTATAATAAATAATCTTTTCGACCAAAGTTTCGAAGATTTCTTCTTTTATACGTAAAGACACGTATGGAATTTTTAGGAAATTTTTTATCAAATTTTAATTATATACAGTCTCTATTTTTTCTTACTAAAAATATCTTATAATAAATAATCTTAGTTTTTCGGCCAAAGTTTCGAGGATTTCTTCTTTTATATGTATGGAATTTCTTCTCGAGAGGAAAATTCGAATTTTTTCGAAATTTTCTATGGGATTTTAATTATATACAGTCTCTATTCTTTTTTACTAAAAATATCTTATAATAAATAATCTTTTTGGCCAAAGTTTCGAGGATTTCTTCTTTTATACGTAAAGACACGTATGGAATTTCTTCTCGAGAGGAAAATTCGAATTTTTTCGAAATTTCTTATCAAATTTTAATTATATATAGTCTCCATTCTTTTTTACTAAAAATATCTTATAATAAATAATCTTAGTTTTTCGACCAAAGTTTCGAAGATTTCTTCTTTTATACATAAAGACACGTATAAAATTTCTTCTCGCGAGGAAAATTCGAATTTTTTCGAAATTTTGCAAGTTTTTTTTTTAAATCGAAGGAAAATTGTTTCTGATCACGGGATCGAAGGTAAATTTGCGTGATCGAGGGTAAAACCTGGCGCGGCTCTTAAATCTGGAAAAATTATATAATCCTCAAAGCAATTTCTATTAAAGCGACGGAAATTGGATTACTATTCGCATTACAGGCGAGCCCCAACCACCCCCG
>NW_006263313.1:420885-425622 GCF_000469605.1 Apis dorsata | reverse complement strand
TTCTTTTTTTTTTTTTTTTTCTCTATCCGCCGGTGTCGCTGAAATAAATTGCACTCGCCAAGTGCTAGAGGAAGTAATTTTTACGCCAAGATATTGCGCTGTTATCGTGATATATCCGTAGAGATGAGTTACAACTGCGAGAGAAAGGTAGCAGTGGATGAATGAATGGAAGAGATATATCGATTCCGATCACTTTTGCAATATTTGATCACTTTTTTTTTTCACCTTTCAAAATACTTCTCACGATATTTACGACATTAATAATGGAGTCTCCTAAGATTTCTATTTCTCTTTTATGAAAAAAAAAAAAAACGAAATTCGAAATTCTCTTACAATTAACAATTCTTTTCTCCAAATTGCTCCAAAGGATCCGAATTTTTCCTTCACAAAATTTCATTATCGAACCCTGAAAAATCCTTCGACCATCCTTCCATTCCCCACAAGGCGATTAAAAAAAGGTAAAAAACGCGAGTAACACGATTAATCTTTGCAAGAACGTGGCGTCGACAACAACAAGGGAGGAGAGGATCAAGGCGCACCTTGATAAAAGGACACGTGAAAATTGGCCAAAGCCGATAGTTCCGCTATTAATTCCGCCTCGTTATCTATGGTTCACATGGAATCCAGAATTCGAACGGAAGGAGGGAGATTTGGATTAATTTTCGCAGAAGAGAAGCGCTTGGCCAATCGCATTTTCGAGCGTTTCAACCCCCGCCGCCTCGGCTTCTAATTAACATAAATACCCAGGCCGTCTCCACGCTTTGCAGAGAGTTCATTGTGCCGGCCACTCGCCAGCCTCTTTGCAAATATTGACGCACGGTGGATTTTATGGGTGGATTATGGTTCCGGGAAAGGGGGGTGGAAAGGGGGTAGTTTGTTAGTTTACACGTTTAACGTGGCTGGTGAAAAATTTGTCGTTTCTTCCTTTCTTTTTTTTTTCATGTGTGTGTTTTTTTTTTACGATCAAACGTTCGAAATGCGAGTGTTTTTGGATTCTTTTTTCTTTTTTTTTTCTTTTAGAATTATTGTATCGTGAAATCTTTCACGTATCTCACGTGAAGATATACTTGATTATATATACATCATTGAAGTCTTTAATTTAATAATAAAATATATTCTTTCAATCTTTGGAATATTTTAAGATTTTATAATTATAAAATAATAAATAATTATAATATTAATAATTAATATTTTATAATTATATAATAACAAGAGCTATTAAACGATCGAGACAAAATTGCGAACGAATATAAGGGTATCGTGGATGGGATAAATCATTTTTCTTATTCAATTTTTAAAAGATTTAATATCGAATACAGAAATGCAAATATCTCTTTCTTTTAATACGATTTCGAATTTTAAGAGATTAAAGCTGGCATATCGATCTATAAAATAATATTTTTCGTTTTACATATAATTTTTTATTTCTTTCTTTAATTACCTAAGGTTAATCAAAGATTGAAGTTAAATTGGAAAGGCGAAAATTTTAATACGTTTAAAATTATCGTTAAAGAAACTCACCGTCAGGAAATCAAGGAAACCGCAATCGATGAGCCACTAGAAGAATATTCGAGTCGAGCACCTTCGCTCAACCTTGCCACCCTCTTCTTGCTAATTCACGCAACGCCACTTCTCTGAAACGGGAACAATAGAGACGTGTAAAGAAATCTGATGTTTAAGATCTTGTTTCTTGTTAAATACTTGGAAAAGTAAGATAAGTGGTGGAAAAAAGGTGTTTAAATTAAAGAGATGCAGAGTTTGAATCAAAATATCGTGTTATAAGTATAAACCGTATCCGTATAAGCTTTGAATTACGTGAATCTGATTTCGAGAGATATTTTTTTTTTTTACAAACGCAATTATTATTATCATTTGATTTTCGATCGAAAGCGAAAAAATTAATTTTATTGAGATATTTTAACATCCTTTCTTAGATACATTTTTAAATTCTACTTAAATTTTCTTACATCAAATTTATTTGATTTTTATCCCTTTCAAATCTTATAACATCAACTGAGCATCAATCAAATAATTGAAAACTTGAAATTTAAGATTAAATTTTCTTACATCAGATTTATTTAATTTTTATCCCTTTCAAATCTTATAACATCAATTGAACAATCAAATAATTGAAAACTTCAAATTTAAGATTAATTTTATATAACTTTATAAATTTAAGATAATTTTAATATAATTTTTCAAATATTATCGAATTGTTTTTTAGAAATATTCCATTGCATTATTTCGTATTGTGCGAAGCACAAATCAATTATAATTATATTTCTTCGAATTGTAAAATTGGGAAGCGAGTTCTCCACGCTTTTGAAACTTATCTTCCAAAGGTTCGCAAGGATTACATTATATTTAAGGAACACGTTATTATATTCCCCGTAGCGTGACGCTATGTCAGAAGTAAGTTGATTCTTTAGCCTCTTTAATCATTGCTGAACAAGCTACAGATTCCTTCCTTTGCTCGCTTGCTACGTGTTAAGATCCTTCGAGAGGATTCCTCTCACGGCGTGCTTCCATTACATAATTTAACTCGAGTATTATTTCCTGGAGAACGATTTATAAAACGATCGATCTTCGATCAAATCAGCCGAAAGGAAAATTTCTCTTCGTATTACATCGAGAGAATTATCTCTTGTTGCCAATTTTTCTTATCAGATATCATCAGAAACGTGTAAATTTAATATATATATATATATTCAACACAGAGTTACGATATTGTGAATTAAATTGTGAGAAAGTTTAGAATTATTGTATCGTGAAATCTTTCGTATCCCACGTATGCTTGATTATATATACACACCATTGAAAAAAAAAATATATTCTTTCGATCTTTGGAATATTTTATATTTTATAATAACAATATTTCTAAAAAAAAAATCTAAAAATCTTTGCTATTAAAAATTCTTCAACTAATTTCCTCATCTCCACTTCCATCTATATCGTATATCAATCTCGATACGATTTTATCTTTTTTCGAATATATATATATAATCCAAAGTGATAATTCAATCGTGTGTATAAAAATATCTTTCGAAAAAAAAAAGTATTTTCCATAGATGGAATATAAGGAGTATAAAGGGGAGAGGAAAGAGAGAGAGAGAGAGAGAGGAAAAAAAGAAATAACGCGTGTTTGAGCGTCAGCATGCGCTCTCCCTCGCTGACTCATCTCGATTCCAACTCGCGAAGAATTATACTTCGATCGTGCAAGCTGAAGAATTAACGCGTTTCGCTTGCGCCGCGTCATCGCCTCTTTGTTTTTACGGTATGTTCTCCTCCTCGATTTCCGGCTATTTGCCACGGCGTCGTTACTCCAAGTTTTACAATGTGCTAACGTGACAGTACGCTTCTTGGATGAGTGTTTACAATAAAGAATGATTTTTCGAACATTAAATTGAAACTAAAATATAATGGTTAACCATTGAAAAAATTCCATTGGGTTTTGAAAAGGGGGAGAGAATGGAATGGGCGTAGAATGGAAGAATGGTTAAATATAAAGATCCGTCCGTCTTAAATTATTTGAAATAATTTTCCTTTCATCTTGGGGAAAGAAAGAAAGGGGATATGGAATAAAATAAAATAAAATATAGAAAATAAAAGTGGGGAAAGATAACAACGTATTTTCATAACCTGCCATTTTTACGGAAGATTAGTTAGTATTATTATTGACTTTTTCGTCCACTCGCTAATTAAGGACGCTGTCAGCGGTCCATTAAAGCATTATGAACCGCTTCTAACAAGTTTCGTACCCTACAAAAGACTTTTAACAACCACGACGAGCTCTTAGTCTCTTTGGCCATTCACTCTCTTTACAATGGATCATCAGGAGGAAATGGGGTACCAAAAAAAAAAAAAAAGAAAAAGAAAAGAAAAAATTGAACGTAATATTGGACGATATCGATATATTAATTAAGTCATCCATGTTAAATACATTAAAAGTATTGAAATTAAATTTATCATTAAATTCTTTTATAAGAAATAATTGAAAATCACTTAATATATATATATACACGATATTCTATAATTAAATTATTTTAAACATATAATATTATCTTCGTATAAAGAACGATATTTCAAATTATATATTATATATTTAAGAATCTTCTTCTCTGAAAAGAAAAAAAAAAAAAAAGGATCTCTTATTTCGTGATTCACGATAAGAAATGTATGTAATTACGGCCTAGTTCAACCGAGATATTTTAAGAACGGTGAAGTAGATCGCGTCAGATGCGTCTACGAGATGTCTCTCCGCTTCTAATTTCATACCAAGGCCCCCCATTACGAAAATGATAATTAAAATTGAAACAACAAAAAATCCATTGGAAACGGATGGACGATTATATTTTTCGTTTCGTGATTATTGCACGTATCCATGTTTATTTCCACGAATAATATTACTTTGCAATCGTTCATAAAATACACTTAAGTAGTTCGAATCGAGTATCGAGAAATCACCAGAGGCACGAATGAAAAATAATTGATAAATTGAAAGTGTTATTTGAAGATTCTGTTAATTCATTCGAAGGATGAACATCTTCCTGCTGTTGCGTGCTTCGTTTTACAACGTGACGAAGGCAATGGGACGAGTTGAAAAAATAATCGTAACGTGGGTGGATTTGAAAAATTCACGCCACGACATACCAACCTACACATAACGCAAGTGTGCTCATTTTTATTTTCAGTCTAGAGGCGTCATCGGAGAGTTTTTCTAAGACTGGCGTTCGACTG
>NW_006263313.1:419196-420702 GCF_000469605.1 Apis dorsata | reverse complement strand
AAAAAAAAAAAAAAAAAAACTTCAAAGAGATTCGAAATAAGAAGGGAAAAATTAACAAACAATCTTGACTTGACGATATTTCAGATTTATTAAAAAGTATTTATTTATATATCGGAATTAGAAATTGTTATTAAATAAAATAATTATTATTGAAAACGAGAAATAGTTTTAGATCGAAAAATTGTGTGGTAGTTCAACATTGGAATTTTAATAATTATAATTCAGAAAAAAATAATTCGAATGAGTTATTAGTTAAATAAAAATAATAATAATAATTTATAGAATCAAATAAAATTTTCAAATACGTTAAATAACATAAATATTATTTTCGTATTTTTCGTTTCTATAAAAATAAATATTTAATTAACATTCAAGTTATTCTTATCTCTCTTGAACATTGCGTTACCAACGTAAAAGAAAAAAAAAAAAACAGCGGAAACATTTTAATATAATTCCACATCGAGAAATAATAACTTATAACGACGAAACTTGTTGTAAAATTTTATCGTAAATCAATAAACAATAATAGATAAAATATACGTACGCAGAAGCGAAGAATTGTAATTTAGAATTATCGTGGTATTGCTAAAATTAATTAATTATTACGTATAATTTTAATAAATTATTCTGAAAAGCAATAATCTCGCGTAAACGCAGCGCGAGCGCGAGGAGTATTGGTGGGGGGAATCGAAATGTATATAAGGGAGCGGCGTCGTTTACGAGCGCTTTTACTATTCCGACGCTCTAGAGGTCGGATGTTTAAATGAATACCGTTTGAGGAAAGAAATCGTTTTCAAATATTAACAGAGTGGACACAAGTACACTATTGTTACAGTAGTAAATATCGTACGTCTTAAATCAAAAATTTTTATTATAATTTTTTATTATCAATATTCATAACATTATATTTAATTATATATTATTTCTTATTATATTTATATTATATTTATATATATTCGATATTTATAATATTATAAATTTTTTTAACAAGATTAAAAAGATTTTAATATTGAAATTGAATTTTATAAATTCAATTTAATTATTACGACGATATATTTTTACAATATTTCCTAGTTTTAGAAATAATCCACGCCTTGAAACCAAATTTTTATGTTTGCTCTTATTTCAGTGTCATCAAGGATCATCAATAAATTCCGAATACGGCGAGATTAATTTATTTCGATATTACATCTCCGCATTATAAAAAAATTGGAACAATTCCAATACTACAGATCTAACATTGGAAATTTTTGCTCTGGATCCACATATTAATCCACAGATAGATTACAAGATTATTAAAATAATCCTTTATACTAAAAACAATGGATTGAAATAAATTTTTTGAAATTCGACCATATCAAAAAAGAAAAGAAAAAAAACGTATCAAATCTTTTTTCACACAATTCGAATACACGAATACGATAAAACGAACACAATCGATCGAGTATATAGCGCGCAGCGCGGATAATCTTACGTTCCAGCGCGATTTCCGGTTCCAGCCAGCCA
>NW_006263313.1:418028-418845 GCF_000469605.1 Apis dorsata | reverse complement strand
TCCGCCATTCTAGCCCCATGTCGGTCGCCGCCTCGCGCTTTTGGGACGCGGATTGACCCACTTGTCTCCAACACGAATATCTGAATTCGAACGAAACGCAGTGGCCGATGCCGTTTCTTTGACGTTTCCCTGGCATCAAGCCGGTTTAATTTATCGCCGTTCCTTTTTATTCCATTTCCGTTCCGTAGAACGGAAATTTTCGTTCCGCGATTATTGAAATTGTTCCGTGCTTTCGAAATTTAAATGAAGAATTTTTTTTTTTTTTGTTTTCGCAATTTACATTCACGTTTTAGAAATATCACAAGGATATTATTTACGAATAATCGGATCGAGGTATTAAAAATTTTTGATCGATCGAGTTTCGATATTACAAATATAAGGGATAAATAGAGAGACGAAGTCAGAAATGAATGATCGTCGAAAGAAATTTGTTTTTTAAATACAAAAACAACGTTTTGAATTATTGTTGAAAATTTTGTCAAAGAATATATTTATATATATAAATCAATAGAATATTATTTAAAAATTTATATTAAAATAATATCAAAATTTAATTTTCACCACTTCAATCCTTATTCCTATAATCTAATAATTATCATATTTATCCAATACCCTCTTTTCTTCCATATCCATTCCCAATGCCAGATTATTTTCCAACCCGAACTTGTACATCCTGTTCACTCTCTATCAATATCCAATCTTACATCCCAATACCAATATTCATATCCCTACCACATTATCTACTAAATAAATATCGATCCCTCTTCCTTTAAAAAAAATCTACCTTTGAATATCAATATACAAAATATAAATACCT
>NW_006263313.1:414016-417658 GCF_000469605.1 Apis dorsata | reverse complement strand
CTCTCTCTCTCTCTCTCTCTCTCTCTCTCTCTCTCTCTGAGAATCGAAAAACCCGATCACTTGCCAAGACACTCTTTCGAAAGGCGCGTTAATCGTCCGATCAAGGTTCATTATACCGTCGAGCAAGAATGCGCCCGGGCATTAATTGATCGGACCTGATTGCCGCAGGAAGCGAGTCGCCTCCGTGCGGCCTCCTCCCGGTGTGTGGCGCATCTAGGGCACACGTATATTACGCGCCATCCTCATGAACGATGATTCGAAAGTGCGTTGGAACGCCCCTACGAATCGTCCACTCCATTTTCTTCATCCCGTTTCCACGGGAGGAACGATGGCCAATTAACGACGCAACAAGAAATCGTTCGAGAAATCTTTCTTTCCGAACGATTTACATTTTTATGGTCGATCGAATGGACACGCACACACACGCAGGGAGTGGTGGAGGGGGGAGGGACGGATAATTAGGGCTTAACTTCGAGAGTTAAAGTATCGATTTATTTTTTTTTTTTTTTAATTATATTTTTAAATAAATTTTGATCATCCATATCATATATATATATATATATATATATATATTGATTTTTATAATCGATATCATTGAAAGATCTCTTCGCAGATCTCTATTTCTGGAGCAATGGTTTCGAAAATTCGTTTTCATTTTATTAACAATTTGTAAAATATTCGGGAGATGAATTAACGAATTGTTTTTTTCTGCAATTTATTTATTATTCACTTTGAAAACGTTTATCTCCAACTCTTCTGCAAATTGGAGGAGAAAAACAAGGGCGATAATTCTTCGTTTTTCTTTTTTTCTCGAAAATTAATTTCAAGAAGCTTAGAAAAATTAAAAATTGGTGGGGGGAAAAAAATGTTCAATAAAATAGAACGAAACGTTGGAAAGAGTTAAGCTGATGGACTGTGTGTGTGTGTGTGTGTGTCCAGTGTAAGCGAAATTTATTTTCCTTTCCCTGGTGAATCTTTATCACTCTTATCTGATAAATTGAATTAAGATCAATAACGCTTGAGAACACATCTGAATGCAAATAATAATAAACGATAAAATCGGTTTGTTCCAGGAAAAAAAAAATAAAAATATCGGTTGAGGATTAAGATATCCACGTTGAGGATAATGCAACGATACAACAAATCTCATCCTCCTGGATGGATTCGAGAAAAATACCAAAAATGGTGTTCGACGTGCGAACGTGTTTCTTTCGCTTTAAACGGGCATTCGATTTCGAAAAGACAGAATTATGGACGAGGGAATAGTAATTTATTATTATTATTATTATTATTATTATTATCATTGCGAGGAGAGAGAGAGGCTGGAATATATATTTGGCGAAAAGGAGATGGGAAGAAGGACGGTTTATTATATCGAAAAAAAAAAAAGTAACGTTTAATGGAATTGCGAAAGAGGGTGGTTAAGAAAATAAAGAATAATCGTGCAATTTATTACATTAAGACGAGATTTTTTATAATTTCTCGTGTTTGAGATTGCGCTTACGTTGTCGGGATTTAATTTCAATTGAATTGAATATTTATTAAAAAGAGAAGAAGAAGAAGAAGAAGAAGAAGAAATGTTGATCGTAGTGGAAAATAAATTTGCTTTCTCGAAAAATGGAGAAATGCTCGATTTCGAAAGTTGAAAAGTTTTCTTCTTCTTCTTCTTCCATCTGTAAAAATCAATTTTTCTTTCTTAAAATTGCGAAATTGCAATCCTTTTATTTTCAAGAGATTGAAAATTCTCTTGGAAAAAATTCCAACGACGCTGCAATATTAATTTTTTCGTATATATTAATCGCGCAAATTTTAATTTCATTGTCGCGGAAACTCCAGATTTCCAGTTTAATTAATTTCTCTTTGATTAAAAATTTCAATTCATTCTTCAATCTCGATCCAATTATCGCAAAATGAACTTTTACAATAATAATAAAAATAAAAAAAACGCGTGGATCAATTATTTCATTACCTGCGAAATTAATTTCTCTTTGACTTTGAAAAAAAGAAAACCACAATTCAGCTTGATAAGCTTCGCCAAAGAAGAACCCACCCACAAGAATTCGATTCCAAGAATGACAATTTAATAATTTTCCCCTTCCCATTTCCGACCAACTTAACCTTCTCTTTCCTTATCATTATCTACATCAACTCGACACATTCACAACATTATATTTAAAATCCCTTCCAAACATGTGACAGAGAAAGAAGTCCGAAAAGATAAGCAAATAAAAAAAAAAAAAGACGCAAGATTGATCAACAAAAAGCGGCAAATTTTTGGTATCCCATTCTTCTATTTCTATGTCGTCACACGACCTTCCATCTAGGATTAACGTCTAATTAACATTGCCCGGTAATTGTCCACCTCCTAAGCGGATCAAAGTAATCTTGATCATCGATATCAAATCTCTTGTACCTGTATTGTACCTGTGTAATCGATAATGGGTCGGAACACCGATGATGTAATTTCGAGAGAAATTATTCCCGGATAACAATTAATATTCGCGTGCCTGCCGTGAACGTATGGGATCGAATATATCAATTTACAAAAATATCAATTTTATCAAGGATAAAAGGAGTTGGAATTATTTTTTTTAAAAAAAATTTGGGATGGAAGTCGAAGTGATGAAGTTTAGTGAAGAGGAATTAAATTAAATTAGTAAATAAGGAATTAATGAGGAGGAGAGACAAAATTTTGTTACGATTCTCATTGGTATGAAAGTGAAGGATATTATAATAATTTTATATACATAGAAATATGGTCGATTAAAAAAAATTTGGGATGGAACTCGAAGTGATAAAGTTTAGTGAAGAGGAATTAAATTAAATTAGTAAATAAGGAATTAATGGAAAGGAGAGATGGAGAGGAGAGGAGGGGAGAGATAAAATTTTATTACAATTTATTCTTATTATGATTCTCATTGGTATGAAAGTGAAGGATATTATAATAATTTTATATACATAGAAATATGGTCGATTAAAAAAAAATTGGAATGGGATTCGAAGTGATAAAGTTTAAAGAATTAAATTAAATTAGTAAATAAGGAATTAATGGAAAGGAGAGGAGAGGAGAGGCAAAATTTCGTTATGATTTATTCTTATTATGATTCTCATTGGTATGAAAGTGAAGAATATTATAATAATTTTCTATACATAGAAATATGGTCAATTAAAAAAAAATTCGGATGGAAGTCGAAGTGATGAAGTTTAGTGAAGAGGAATTAAATTAAATTAGTAAATAAGGAATTAATGAGGAGGAAAGGAAAAATTTCGTTACGATTTATTCTTATTATGATTCTCATTGGTATGAAAGTGAAGGATATTATAATAATTTTATATACATAGAAATATGGTCGATTAAAAAAAAATTGGGATGGAACTCGAAGTGATAAAGTTTAGTGAAAAGGAATTAAATTAAATAAAGAATTAATGGGGAGAAGAGAGGAATAGGCAAAATTTATGATTTATTCTTATTATTCTCATTGATATGAATAATAATTTTCTATACATAGAAATATGGTCGATTAAAAAAAAATTGGAATGGAATTCGAAGTGATAAAGTTTATAGAATTAAATTAAATTAGTAAATAAGGAATTAATGGAGAAGAGAGGAGAGGAGAGGCAAAATTTCGTTACGATTTATTT
>NW_006263313.1:408961-413908 GCF_000469605.1 Apis dorsata | reverse complement strand
GATTCTCATTGGTATGAAAGTGAAGGATATTATAATAATTTTATATACATAGAAATATGGTCGGTGTTTGACGATAAAGGGTTGAGAAGTTTCGCAAGATTACTTTTTTTATCATCGATACTTTATTTTAATATCTGCTATAATATTACTATATTTTATTACTATATCTATTTATTACTATTTTATCTATTACTATATCTGCTATAATATTACTATATATATTACTACAATATTACTATAATATATTAATTAATAGATAAAAGAAAAGAAAAGTTGTCGACGATTGTTCCTTGTTCGATTAGATTATTTTTTTTTATTTATAAGAGATAAGGTAGATAAATAATTAGAAAAATTGAAAGGAAGTGGCACAAATATTGAAGAGGGGAAGGGAATAAAGTGCAAGCTTAATGGAAATCAAAGTATCCACGTAATGATTAATGATTGAAATCGAGTAACGCTTTCTGACGCTTTTAGCATTGAAATTATTGAAATGTAAAACGTTGGAACGTTTAATGAATTTCAATTGAAAAACATGTTAAATGGAGCTGATAATAAATCGCGATCACACGTGCACGTTTTCGATGAAGTTCAAATTGATCAAGTTGGAAATAAATAAGATACACATATAGAAGATCAAGATCGAAATTCCTTTCTAAAGATTTGCAAAGAATATTATTCTTGTTAAAGATTTGTTAAAATGAACAAGTGTAATAATGGAGTTGGAAACATGCAAAACTCAAGATTGAATAGAGAAATATTTTTTACAATTACGAAAGTAGAGAATTATAAAGAAATTTAGATTTCTAATTTATTAAAATATGATAAAGACAATAATTGAATAATGAATTTAGAAATGTAAAATAATTAAGAGGAGAATTATCCTTTGTTAAAATTTTGTAAGAAGAAGGATAATTTATTATCTGTTATTATAAAGAATATTTAACGCGAGGATGTATTATTTTATTGAGATTTTTTTCTCTCTCTCTCTCTCTCTTTATCCATGCCCAGTTTAACCTCTAATAATTTCTAATTCAGCCAATAAAGGCTGATCTCACACCGTGGCGGATCTAACATCTCGGCAACGATCGTTACACGCGGCCCTCAGTTTGATTTATTTCTCAAATTAAATATTCTGTTAAAAATTTCGTGGCCAGGAATAAATTTATCTATGGAAATTAAAATTTGAAGGTTTAAATTAAAAATTAATAATTGTCAATGCGTATTTATAAAATTCTAACAAAAAAATTGATTACAAAGAAGATAGAAATTCTATCTATTTTAATAATATTAATAATCTTTTCCACTTCCTTCCAATTTCAAATACAGAAATTTTTTTACCCCTGCATAAAAATATATATTTTACATTCTTCGAACAAAGTAGAAATTCCTTTATTTTTATTAAGAGGATAAAAAAAATATTTAAAATTCTTTCATTCTTCACATGCAAAAAGATTCTCTATACGTGAAGCGAAGGAATTTAAAATTCCATAATTTAAACGAGCAAGTTTAAAATTTATTTTGGCAATATAAAAATCGTTTATGAAGATTTCTTTCTTCGATTTTTACGATCCGATGATTCGTAAAATAAAATATTTCTAGAACACGTATCTCTCTTCTTCCTGCCCCGGCCATTTTCCACGTCCTGAAAAACGCAACCGACGACATTTCGTAACGAACGAGCTGCAACGTAACAGGTATCTCGCACGAACTTCAACATTTTGTTACATAAAACATCACTTATATCGAACCCTGTCCAATAATACTGTGAATTTTCCTTCCATAAAAATCTACGAAAATTCTTCTATCGATCACCCGTTCTAAAAATTCCCTCGAAAAATATTCTTCTGCGATTTTTCAAAAATATCAAACGTTTTTCCATTCGTATATCTTTTAACTTTTATCCTAAAACATATTTTTTACATTTCTTTATAAAAAGTGAAAGGGTATTAAAATATAAAGGTATTCAATTATTATTTCTAATGGTGTAAATAAAATTGTGTAATCGAGAAGAAGATCGTTGGAAAATTAATAGAATCTATTTTTACAAGATAAATTTTGTTAATTTAAAAAACAAACCTTTATTTCGAATTTTATATAAAATTATATAAAATTCGTTATTACATTTGAAAATATATCTTTAGGAATCATGATCAAATATCTTGCAAATAAATTTTCATATTTTATGATAAATAATTCTAAAAAAAAATAAAATAAAAAAAAGCATTCGCGGGTAAATTAAACTTAAGAAAAAAAAAAAAAAAAATAGAGAGGAGATAATTAGAGTAATTAATTATGAACCGCTTACCGATATGTTCTGTAATATAAAATCGATGGAGCCTACTACTAACCTCATTAAACTCTGCATTATCAAAATTACCATCCCTCTACTTCGCTTAATATTATATGTAGAGCATCGGGCCATTCTTAGATAATATACGGGGTGTCGAGAACTTTGCTGATTAAAGTGGAACATTTGGAAAGCAAGGATTCCGGCGGGACCAAGCAACCAATTTAGAAATGAATCTTCCATCTTTTCATTTTCCAAGTTTTTAAATAAAATTTCCAAGCACCATCGTTCGATTTACAGAGTTGATCCAAGATTAAGAAATATCCAAGTAATTTCATTATGAATTTTTGAAAAAAAAGGATCGAAACAAAATTTTAAAAAAATCTTTCGTTTGCTGTAATATTAAAAAAAAAAAAAAAATACTTCGAATTCTTCGTTTACCTAAACGAATAATTAAACTGTTAGAAGAAAAAAAATTGTACTATAACCTCAAATTAATCTTCTTTCACCAATCGATGTAATAATAATAATAATAATAAAAAAAAAAACATAGAGAAAAGATGATTCTCGAGGTTATCGCAATCACGTCGAAAAAAAAAAAAAAGAAGAAGAAACATGAAAAGAGAAGAGAAAACAGAGACTTAGCGAAGGTTGAACGATATCGTGACAGTTCTTGGAAGCACCAGCGATGCGTTACATGGTCAGCGAAGAAAATTGTGGGGCTTACATGCTCCGTGTCATTGCGTGACGCGAAATGACTCATGGGTTCGTGAACCTTATGGCGAGAGCTAATGGGTTCCCTTAAATCCTCTTTTTTTTCGATACATCCTTTGTTATTTTCAACAGTAACGATTTACCTCGGTATTATCTTACATTTCATTTTCTTTCATTCCGTTACCCATATATACGTGTCGTGTAAGTGACACATTTTGATGAGCGCATAAAATAACTGTCGAAAAAAATATAAGTACAATATAAGTAATATAATAAAAATGGCGGTGTCTACCGTCATTCGTTATAGGCGAACGTTTATTATTACAACGTAGTATTACAATTTTCAATTCAACTGTTGATGCTGTTAACCGGGCAGAATGACTCAACTTTGAAAACGATACGCCGCATGACTTTGAACTCGATACCGCAGACTGCAGGTTTAAAAATCTATACGATTCCCCGCTCGTGTTCCTCGCGATGATACGCCACCGACTATCGATTTGTCTCGACCGAGGTAATACGATATCGCGTATTCGTTGATCCTGGTCGATTTAATTGCTAGGGTTTTTCTCTCCTCGCGCTAGGGGAATTGGGCCGATAGTGGGGAAATTTCCGGCGGTGGAAATTCTAGGGTTTTTTTTCGTAACTATGATAAAAAGATGAAAATTGATAAAAAGGATATAAAAGGATATAAAAAGGATAAATAGGAAATATGATAAAAAGGAATGAAAATTTCGATATCGATCGTGGTGATGATAATGTTAATGAAAATAACGATATAAATAATATAACAGCACTAATCATTAATAATTATAATAGAGATTTTAGCAAATAGTAATATTGGCCAAAGGATTGATAATACTGATGGGAAATAATAATAATAATGTTAATAATGATAACAGTAATGGTAATAAGTAATCGATTCGAATTAGCAATAATTATTACGATTACGATATTATTGGTGTCATTATAAAAATTTTTATCATATAACTGACAATTATATGATATGATATTATATATATATATATATATGTAATTTTTATAATAATAATAGCGATGGCAGAAATGAAAACAATGTTGACAGCAATAATATTGGTAATCCAAATAATACTAACAATGACAATAATAATAGCACTGTCTACATTAGTAGATAGTAATAATAACAATACTAGCAATGTCACTAGCTGTATCTAAGATAACTTATTGCTATCAATGATAGAAATAACGCTACGATAATAGACGCAGCTGAAACAGCAGTTGCGATAAAGCAATTAAGGAATAAATGGACAATTGTATTGTCAGTTACAATAACGATGATATTAATACAAATAATTAATTACAATAATAATTAATAACAACAATATCAATATTTAAATAATCGAGGATCTCCAATTAAATTTAATTTATAAAAAATTTCATTAAAAATATTTGTGAAATTTATTTGAATATTATTTAGAGGATTACAAATCCTATGGAATTACAATAATTATTTTTAATTGAAATTATTTCTATGGAAAAGTTTTCGATATCAAGATTTCCTTTTTTTCTTCCTTTATTCAGTACACGTATTTAAATAACAATATTTTATTCCTAATTCCTATTCTAACCTAATTCCTAGTGCTGCTAGTTATAAATTCTAGGGAATTTCAGTAATTATTTTTCGTCAAGATTATTTCTATGAAAACACGCATATTCCATTTCTTATAAAATTAATTTTTAAATAAATATAAAGAGAAAATTCGTAAATTATTTATCCATTGTAAAAAGGGATATGCTACTCAAAAAGCGTTGAGAAACACCGTTTTAAAAGATATAACGTAAGTCATAATTAATTGATACGATAGAACACATTTCATAGCCTAATAAAAATCGGGTGAAAGCGGATGAATAAAATTAAATGTATAATATCCTTTCGTTCTTCCTTCATCTCTCGAATATTTAGTAAA
>NW_006263313.1:393512-408729 GCF_000469605.1 Apis dorsata | reverse complement strand
AAAAAAAAAAAAAAAAAAGAAAAGAAAAGAAAAAAAAACCGAAGGAATGGAATTATTCATTCCGTTGAAGACTCGTTTGCAAACGATTTCCATATCGAACGGTTTGCGTCGCACAATACCCTTCTCTAACTGCAACGATGAAATTAACCGTGCACATTAAACGCGATAACATCGATGGAATCCGAGCAGAGATCGCAGCTAATCTCGATAAGATGCATTCGTTTACATAACATTCATTGGTTTAAAAAGGATTTATTTTATGTCATGCTCGATGATATTCAAAAATAAAAATTTCAAGGTGTAATATTCTTTGTAGAATTTAATTTTACAATGAATAATTTTTAATTTTATGGAATTTTTCAATTTTCAATTTTAAGAAATTGAAAATGAAAAATTTAATGCACTACGAATGAATTTATTATTTTTACACGTTGTTTTTTATTCAAATACGTTATTTATTATCAAAGATTTTGTTTTATTTATCAAAAATTTTGTCTCTATTTTTAATATTTTTATATTAGATATTTTTAAAAGATTCAAAAATTTGTATACCCATAAAATTTAAATATTTATAAAATACAGGACATTCTAAAATATTTCATGCATATAAAATTTCTTCTTAATCCGATACTTGTAAAATTCTAAAAATTTTATGTCATATACAATTTCAAAGATCCCATAAATTCTATCTATAAAATTTAAAAGACCCTAAAAATTTTGTACCTATAAAATTTTATACATCGAAATCTGGTAGAAGATTCTATCAGAAATCTTTTATATAAATAAATAAATTTTTTTAAATCAATAACTTAAAAAAAAAACTAAAAAAGATAAGTGTAATAAAAAACAAGAATAAAATTCAGTCGACCTCGTTGATAAAAAGAACGACGGAATTTTCCTTGAGAAATTTTAATTTTTAATTGCCAGAATATTTAATTATCAGAATGTTCTGGACCGAAGCTTTTGAAAAATTACAAATGATTGAACAGAAACATGTTTCTAACATGTTTCTTTAGGGAATTTTTATAATCGAGGTAAAGTCTGTTATCATTTTGTTTCCTGTTGTGGAAGTAGTACAAGTTAAAAATAATCGTATCGTCACATCGTATGAATAACATTACGATTAAGAAAAAATTTTTAATATTTCTTAATTTGTGGATGTTTTAGCTGTTGTAGAAAATTTATTCATTTCACATTTGTTATATTTCAGTTTTTCGCGAAGAGATGTAAAACAATTAATTAAATTCAATTATAGTGATTTTTCATTAAATAGTTTCTCATACTATTTCAATATTTTGGCAAAATTTTCTTTCGTTTTTTTAATCATTAATCACAAACTTTTGCATAAAAACATTGAGAATTAATTTTTATATTTTCAAAATTATAGAATTTAAACTTCCTATTATATTCGACACCAATTGTGTGGTAAATTTTTTCCGATCTAATGAAAAATTTATTCTCATTTTCGAGGTTATATTTCAAAACGACCAAAATCAAGAAGTCTTATTCGAATTCCTGCTTCAAAAATGTAAATGTAAAGATACAATATCATACGAATCCACGAGCACAAAAGAAGATTTAAAAAATTCTCTAGAAACACCCAATAGATTTCGTGGAACTCGAGCTAACAGCATAATCGTGCTATAGCAATCGGGATATAACCGAGACTAGTCCGAAACTATCGATTACAAAGGCATAACGCGTGCATCTATATCAACCGTTTTAGTAGCAAGCTATGTATCGCTGTTTGAAATATAGCTCACAGCCAGAAGTACCATCAAGGATATATCGTCGCTTCCATAACCGTTTAAATGACCATTGCTAATTTATAATGCTCTTTTTTTCCTCCCTTTAACTGTACTTAGATTCTTTACCTTCCTACCAAGTTATATTAAGCCACTTACAGACAATGACGATTGCTTTTTTTTAATTCCATTTATGTTATCCTATATCCTATTTTTTAACATTAATTTGGAAATTACTTTATTTAATTATTCTAGATCATTTTTATTGAAGGGAAGTTCTAGATTCTAAATTTCATTTAAGAATTTTTAATTTGATTATTTAAAAAATATTGTTAAAAATATCAGAGATCATCATTTCAAAATTTAATTTTTAATCCTAGATCCAGTCAGACTTGTAGATATGATTTAAAGTTAAATCTTTATTTCTAGATCTTTTTTTTTATACAGAACAGTTTAAAAATAAAAAATCTTTTTAAAAATAGATACTAAATCTTTAACGAGATTTTCTTAAGTTACGCTCAATACAAAGCATTTCGCTAAACCAAACCATAAGTATCGATAAGTATCGATAACCATTTATTCGTCAAAGTCTATGGAACGAGTTTATACTATAAATAAAGAACCAATAACTTATAAATACGCGTCGAGTTATCAAGGGTAGGCAAATTCGATAGAATTTTCTAAAGAAAAAGCGAACACGCATGTTGTGAAAGTAAATTACAAATGCAAACTTGGAATTAGAATTAATAAAATTCATCACGCCATTCAAACATTTATTTTTATTCTCTATATCCCATTTAAATATTCAAATTTGAACAAAATTTTAAAACACTATTTTCTCTTCAAAAAAAAAAAAGAAAAAAAAAAAAAAAAGCTAAATTTAATTTTTATTTTTGATCTATATTTTATACTATTGATGATCTTTGTCGTTTAAGGAATACAAAAATTGAAATTAAATAAAATTAAATGGATCATCGATAAAACTCATTGATACTAATAAAATAAGAGTAGAATGAAATTTCTAGTTAAAAAAGATTTTAAAAAATTAATTAAAAACAATTTTCATAATATTTTAATTTATATCATACGTATCATTATTATTTAAATTCAAAATAGAAACAATATTTTAATAAACAAAATAATTTGTTCGACTTATTTAAATATGAAGGTGTTTCAAAGATTTCAATACGGAGAACGATAAAATACAGACAGATAGATGGAGATCGAACCAGCGTGAGCAAAGCAGTAATGCGATAAAATGTGGAAAAGTGTCATACAACAACGCGGATATGACGCGATACGTTTTTCGTTACGTCATTTCTCGCGTACCGAGTGTTACGAATGATTGCATTAGTTCATGAGTCACTCTCGTCTCGCCAAGTGAACGTAATAGTAATTTTGCACGAAACCTTACTCTATGAACACTAGTAAAGTTATGTTTTATTTGAAGATATAATAATCATGCAAATATCTGTATAATAGATATTTATGGATTTATCTAATTTTCGCGACAGTATTTTTTATTATTTGAAAAAGAATGAATGTTGTTTAATTTATTTATATAAAATTAAATATATATTCTCATAATATAAAAAGTTTAAAAAAAAAATTCAAAAAAACAAAATTTCAAAAATAAAAAGATATTTAGGAAAAATAATTTATAAAAATTTAATTTATAAAAACTTTAAATTTAAAATAAAATTTCTAAAAATTTATGAAAATGAAATGATTATGAATTTATAAAAATTTCCAAGATTTCGAATTTTAAGTTAAGAAAAATACAATAAAAAAATAATTTAAAAATACTATATAGATTCTATAATATACTCTTCCTATTTATAGAAACCGAGGTCGATATTTATCTCAATCAGCATGCATTCAAATGAAATCATCTTCATTAGTTTTATTTTTCGATGACGTACAATGTCATCATGAAATTCGAAATATTTTTATTGTGCTTACAAAAGTTGCACTTCCACATTTGCTGATTTGATTAAAATATATAAAGTATAATACAAATATATAAATAATAAATATAAATAAATATATAAATTGATAAATTTTTATTGAAAAAATTCATTTTGAGTCAAAGTAATAGTTAATTTTATCAATTTTTATCAAAATAATTTATATCAAGAAATATTTATAAAATGTTTTTCATTAACTATTAATTATTCTTTGAGTTGTTTATTCTGATATTATAGATTATGAAATAAAAATTGATCAATTGATATCCAAACTCTGCTATTTTCTAAACTGATGATTTTAATTTAAATATAAAAATTAAAAGTATAAAAAGATAAATCATATTTTTCTAATGAAAAAAATCTCTTTCTTCTTTTATCTTATTAGTATGAAACGAAATATCAAAAACGTTCAACAATTTGTCAATCTGTCAATTTTGTCCATATCGAATTTCATCATTAGTATAGGTATTCGACTTTATCACAGCACGATATTTTCTCATGTATTTATCTCAAGGAACAAAAATGTGCTATCCAAATGTGTTTTTTTCTGATCCGACGAATTTGTTTCTCCCCATATGTCCGGCTCCTTCTCGTTATCTCAAATATTGCGTCACGCCCGAAAATATGTGTGAAATTTTCAGGACTTTATAAGTTAGTTCGTTCGCCGATTGGAATTTGCTTTTTTATCAGAGAAAACATACATACATACACACGTGCGCACATACACGGCGGCAACAGCACGGCAATATTGTTCAGGGAATCATCTTTATTCATACTATAATTTAAATCGAACCGAACGTGAAATATATAATACAGATACAAATATATCTCCTATTATCTCTTCAAATAAAAATAATATAAAATATTTGTCCAATCTATATACGTGGTTTTTAACGAATAATTCATTTATGATGTTAAAAAAAAATTAACGACAAAATTTTGTTTTTACAGAATAGTTAATATCTTCTTTTTTATTGAAAATAAAAATTTATTATTAAAAATATAAAATACTTGATCATCTGATCTCATATAAATTGCATTAATAAATTTTATTTTTTATATTTTTTTTTTCGATGTATCAATATCGAAAATTCTTATATTAAATAATGAACATTAACTATTACAAAAATAATAAAAAAATTTCTTTAATTGCATTTAATTATAAAAATTGTAAAAAAAAATATTAAGATAAATATTTAAAAAATTTTTTGTAAAACGTATTTTCTTTTTTTTATTTTAATATGTAAGATTTTTATTATTAATATTATTCAAAAATAAATTATTTTAATTTATACGATTTGTTCTATCAACTAAATACGGATATAAAATAAACCGACGTATGGAATGTCAAAAAGGCGACTAAAAATAACTCATTAAATTAGCTACGCGGCTTTCGGACTCGTTATCTATTTTGTCTCTGATAACTTCCATGCCACCTTCACCATTTTTGTTTTCAATGTTATTTTCTACAAGTTTCATTATTTTTCATTATTTTAATTTATTATATAAATATAAAAATCACAAATTTTCAAAAATAAAATACTATTAATGAATGTTTGACAAATTATAAATAACAAATAATAAATACAAATAAATACACATATTTATTAATTTATTAATTAAAATAATTATTTTTCATAAATGATTTAAGCAGAACATGAAATACAATTTCCACGAAAATGATTGTTCATGACTGCCATAGAAACAGAATTTACAGATCACATGACAGTACACTGCATTCTTCATCGCATTGATTCAACAGCGCCAATAATTAGTTGCTCTTATAGCTCAATTGTCAGTGTATCAATAAATCTTAAATGGTAGCTAATCTACTATGTCAAATTCGATGGACTAAGAACATCGACAATGAATTAACCAATTATGACGAAAATTGTACTCTTCGAAGCACAAAATTGATCATGCGCCATAATTTTTTACTACATAACATATTGTTTTTACACGAAGAAAATTCATGCGCGATTAATATAGAATTACATTATACTCAAATCGATAGATCCTATTCGAGAATCTCGAACGCATCGAACGAATCAAATTGCAAAAATATATATTTTAACATAGCTTCTGAACACGAGAAACAAATATTCGAGACACAAAGCAACACCGTTGCACGTTGCCGGGTTTCTTTCTTCTCGAGTCACTTCCTGCGCCACCAGTGACTCACGTGAATCATCGAACAGTCAAGAAAAACGAACAGGCGAAAGTATTCGACAAAGAGTCTCTATAGCCGGTTTGTCCTTGCCGGTATATTATAACTAAACTTTTGCTTTTCGCGCGAATCTCAATTATTACGTTATTATCGCGAATTCGATAAATCGAAACGTTACGATTCAATAGAGAAGAGATAGTCGAACCTAACCTGTAAGAAAACCTGGTTTCTTTTTAGCCATAGAGATACTCTTTGACACGAGAAATTGGTGTGAGCAAAAAAGATCGTTATAAGAACACATAAATAATAATCGAACGATATAGAAAGAATTAATAAAAAAATGAATGAAATAAATAGATGTTTTTAATCTTAAAAATCAACGAAGGATCGGGCACCGCCTGAGAAAATGCGCGGGCGGCCACCGTGCATGATTTCCGGCGGCGTTTGCCTGGCGTGCCACGCCACGACGACCTCACGGGGGGTTGGACGCTGTTCTTTTTTTAGAAACTATATATCCCTATAGAGACATTGGTTTTCTCTTACCTTGCGTCTTCAAAATATTCGTTAAATTTGTTCAGTGAACAATCGACGTATATACATCCGTGTACTCCTTGAATCTAATGGCCTTCTGTCGCACTCTATTCGTCTCTCTCTTTCTTCCTCGCGCACTCCTTCGTACACTGTCTCCCTCTCTTTCCCGTTCTCCGTCCTTGTTCACAGCCCACTATATCCCAATCTACAGAGATTCTCCGGCGATTACTCGCTTCCTACTCCTGTTCTGCTCGGTTCGTCGTCCCGTTGGCGTAACGAACACATCGAAAGCAATTGAAGAGAATCCGTGGACTGGTGCCGAGTAATATGGAGCCACGAAATAAAGTTAAAAACGAAACGAACGTATCACTGGCTCAGAAATTCCGCACTGGTCGAATGTCTCGCGCGGCGCGGGTGCACCAAAGCTCCTCGGGGCACGGTCCTCTTGTTCGGTCGTCTCGAAAAACCGATAATCACTGGCTCAAGACGGCTGTTCACACACCATGAGAAAACAATCTTAATTCGGATGACGATTCTTCTTCTCGCGAATGATTTCGTTACGTTTCTTTTGGTTTTCAAGCACTTTCGCGAAAAAACAGCACGACACCAGCCCACGATTCTACCGTTATCTAGGGCGATGCCTCTCTGCTGCTCGCCGCTTTGGCCTCTGCCCGTGACTATATAACTATAACTATATAGATGGCGTACTCAATGTAAGAAATGCGTCATACGTCTGCTTTATCTACTCATCAGAAGACTCCATTGATCGGTAATAATCAAAATATGAATTTCAAGTTAAAAAATTATAATGGTTTATAGAGTGTTTATAATATTATCTATTAGTTGCATTTCTTATGTTAGAAAATATTCGTGATCATATTTAAATTTTTTACGTTAAAAAATATAATTATTTTATTATTTTATTTTTTATTTTTTTTTTGTGTTTTATTTTTTATTTCATTATTATTTATACATATATTTCTAATATTATAAAAAAAATAAATAAATAATTAATATTAGTTGTTAATAATTAAAAAATTAGTATATTTCGTTTTAATTTTTTAATTAACATAGGGTAATGAAATGTTATGACATTGGTAAGTTTTTATTATTAAAATTTTATATATTGTTTTATATACTTAAAAAGAAATCCTATTTATTAAGAAAATTTTTCTTTAAGAATAAAAATTTATTTTATATTTGCTCTATGTATCTTAAACATTTTATATTTAGTATTATATATTTATATATATAAAATTTTAATATATTTCAAACTCACATAAATTTAAATTATGTATATTTGAATATATTGTTTTAAAGTCTTAAGTTTAAAATCGTTTAATATTATGAAAATTAAAATACAAAGAAAAAATATCGCAAACTAAAATTATTATTTAAAATAGTTTTAGTTTAACAAAAATTTGGAAACAATGATTGTGCGTGTCATGAATGACGTTTTTTACAGTAATGAATATCATAATTCGATGATATTTCTTAATTCTTATGAAACATCTAATAGTTTTTTATTATTTCTATAATACTTAATAGATAATAAGTATGTTCTTTTATTGTAATAATATTAAAAGTGAATAGCACAAAAAGTGAAAAAATTTTTCTAAATATTTGAGGTTAGATTAGATTGTTTTGAAAAATAATTTTCCTTAATAATATTCATTATTTATTATCTTTAATATTGATAATTACGATCCTTGTGTTAATTGTTTAATTTACTAAAACAGTATTATTATATATTTTCAATAAAATTAAAAAAATTATTTATCAATTATGGAAATGAAAAAAAAATATCGGAAATTAAATATTGCAAGTCAAGGCGAAATTCTACGATCACATCAAAGAGATGATGACTTTGTCAAATATTTACGAGAAAAGGTTATCGATATTCTACAAATTTTGCAAAGGAAAACGGGTTTATTACCCTTTATTCACTCTGATATTCCGTTTAAATTAGTTTATTTTTTTTTTACATCGGGAATGGGCAATCAAACGTTGGGTGAAGAATATACTGGACTTGTGCAAGCTAATTTAAAAGCTTATAAAGTTCCATCTATATATGTATGTAGCTAAAATATCATAAATAAATACAATATATTTTTTTAATACGCATTATCTACTTATTATTTAGGCAAGAATATTGGCAGTAATTTTAGAATGTTTTGGTGAAAAAGCATTGATAAGATTATTAAAACAATTGGAATTATCAATTAATCATCCTCACAGTAAATTAACTCCTACAACTATAGTATTTTTAAATTCTTTCATATCAAAAATGTATACTATAATACCTATTTTTATATTATTGCATAAAGGATTATTTTATATATTTGGTCGATATTATAGTTTAAGTAAAAGAATAGCAGGAATAGATTATGCAAAGGTAATTACTGTAAAGTATTGTTACAATAACATTTGATATTTGCCATTATTTTTTTTTAAATTTAAAGGTGTATGGTCATCGGCCTACTGATACTATCAGTTCAGGATTGAGGCTATTAGGAATTGCTACACTTATACAGTGTATGTTGAAAATCTGGCAAAATTACAAAAGTGAAAATCATTTTGAGAAATATTCAATACTTGATGAGAAACATAATAAGTTGATATGCCAGTTGTGTCTTGAAAAAGTGCCAACAACTACCACACCCTGTGGTCATTTGTTTTGTTGGTTTTGTCTTACTGATTGGTTGCATACTAAACCACAATGTCCACTGTGTAGAGAACATGTTGTACCTTCTAGAATTGTACATGTAATGAACTTGTAATATTGTTTTTAAATATTTAAAAAGATAAATTAATAAAAATAATATGCAAATGTTTCTTTTTTAAATAATTATTAAGTTAAGGATAAATGATCTACTAGAACTATTTTATGCGTTTTAATATTATAATTTATAGTTATATTTGTTTTTGAACATCAATTACTATGCATCTGTGCTAATAATAATCTTATACAGATGGCAGTCATTGTACACATATATATATATGTATCGAGAATAAATGTAAAGCAAAATCAGAACACACGCGCACATTTATACACACTCATATATATATATATATATATATACATATAAATATTATATATATATATATACAAAAATATCAAGTTTTTATTCATAATACGCGTATACGCGCTATTATTTTTGTATAACAACACATTATTCACATAAATGATAATGTACAATTGTTTTATTTTCATTGTATAGCGTTTTTATAAAATTCTAACTTGAATCAAGGAGTCAATAACAATAAACTCATAATTGTGGGAAGAGGGATGAGAGGTCAATGACGTTATAGTCATAAGGATGTGCGCTGAACGGAAAGAATTCCTACTTTTTCAGCAAAGTTACCGAGTAATTGACCAAAGCCACTCGATTCGGAATTATCTTTCATTCGAAACCCAACTGTATGACTATAAGCATTATAAAATATTCTTCTTAAGCACTGTAATTTTTCTTTGCGAGATCTAAAATATATATAATATTAAAATTACGGAATTTATAATTTTTTTTATAATAATTTTGATAATAATATGATACTTACTGTGCCGACGACGCACAAACTTCATCCTCAATAATTGTCGTACTCGATTCTTGAGATGTATGTCCCGTAAAAGTTTCACAAAGAGGCTTACAAGCTAAACTAGTTGTCAGTCCATCTGTGAGCGGGGCATTAGCAGTTGTGGAACCACGTAAACTTCCAGTTCCAGATATCATCTGCCAAGAGCCACCCGACGAAGAGGATTCATTTCGTTGTCGAAGACGTCCAGGTACAGGAACCGCAACAGGAGAAGTTCGATTGTGTGGTAAAGGTGATCGTGATCCATGAGCAATTCCTTCTTTATTTGGAGAAGGATAAAATGACCATGGTACAACGTTCCTATAAAAGAAGCAATTACAGAAAAATATTACATACGTAGAAAATAAATATATTTTACCCGTTACTCTGACTGTCATCTTGAGGTTCTGTGGAAGAACAGTGAAACACCGCTGGTGGATTATTATCTTGACTGTCTCTGCTATTTTGACTAACAGAACTACACCAACTATTCAGACTTAAGTTAGAACTGACTGAGCTCAATGTCACTACCGATTCGCTATCGAACATAACGTTATCTAATTGTGAATCACTGTCGTTGCGTAGAACTGTGTGTCTAGATTTGCTATGACGCGGATGAATACTAAATTCTTCATCATGAATGTGCTTTAGAAAATAAAAGCAAAAGAAGAATATTTCCTCTCCTTTACTTAGTCGATCTTCTAAATCATGGCCGAACAGCATCCAATCGTACGCTATGGTAAAATAAAGAATTTGAAATGCGTTTAATGATGTATGAATTACACCATCAGCCCACAAACTGATTCTTAATAATGAAATAAATAAAGGTGTGCGATCCCATCCTATAAATAGTATTATGTACTATTAATTACATAAAATTAAATATTACGTTATAAAAATTATATTATCGCAAAAAAGACATACCTGAGATACAATGAATTAATATCCCATTACCACTGTCATTTAAATATCGTAATATAAGTTTCAAATAATTTTGAGTTAATTTGACTAAATCCCAGACTTGATATTCATCCCAATTGATTCGTAATTGTGCAGAAATTGAATCTTCTGGCACTCCGATTTGCGCATCTACATGTGTCTGAGACCAATCAAATACTAAGCCCTTAGCCAAATAATCATTCTCTCTAAACTCTTTAAAGAATTCACATCCAGGATATGGTAATGAAATCAAGGTGAATTCGGAATACCTCTTCTCTTTGTCTACTTTCTCTGAGGATGTCACACTGAGTATTGAATAAAAAAGCTCTGTTTAAAGTCTTTAAAGTCTTTTGAAAAGTAAATTCATAAAATAAAAAAACTAATCATGCTATTAATTGCTATGAAACTTCATTGACTCTGTGAAGAAGTGAAAATTGCTTTCTTAATTATTTTCTATCTTTTTTTTTCTTTAAATCTCTATATCCAATTATACTTTGATCATAAGAGAACTGAATAAAAATTTATCCTGTCATTTTAATAAAGTAACAAAAATTTTTAATATATGAAAATATAATCTATGAAAATATAATCTAAAAATATCTAATATATTTACTCTAAAATTCATTTCAAAATATAATATACATAATATATAAATACTTAATACTAATTATTTCTACACTAATATTATAAATACTAATATTATAAATAATGTTTAAAAAAGTACAATATAATTTATTTCAAATAAAAGAAATATTTGGTAATAAAAAACAGATAATATTCTCAATTAATTTTTTCAATTAATGCATGCATAAAATTATTATCAATTAAAATTGATTTACTTACTTTACTCCAAATTTTACTTTCTTCTTCTCAACCATGAAGTCAATAATAGTTCCTACTTTGAGAAATTTCAGAAGCTTGATGTCATGATGCCTAACTTTATCAAACAATTGCCACTCACTAAGTACAGAATCACTTCCACGAGCTTCATCTACTTGATGTTGAATGGAAATTATACCTTCACTACCAGCAAATAAATAATCTAGTCCGGATCTACCATAAATTTCTGGTCCTCCAGATAGAGTAGCTGATCTGCATACATGTCTACCTTTATACATTATTACGGGCAGTGGAAATCGAGAACGACACCTAGCAAATCTAGCTTGTTTTATCAAATCCTTCAATCTGTTAGAGTCAAAAGTGTTTTCATATATAGTTTCTGTTGTGCGAGGCAGTGGTGGCGGCGTATCACACATATTTGGATTCCTACTCTTCTCACCATCTAAAATAATAAGATGGCTAGGATAATGTGCACTGAGATCACCATCATTATTGCTTATGATATAATGAGTGTAATCTAAATCAATAAGCAGAACACATCTCTGCATAATTGCTTGACTCTAAAAAAAAAGTATTGTTTAGAATTATAAAGAAAAAAGATTAATCCATTGAAATATATGTACATATATGTATATATATATATGTATATATATATATATATGTATATGTATATGTATATATATATATAAAAGTTACCGTGCTATCTGCATCCTTGGCTCTATAAGTATTTTTTGAGAAATATATGAGAAGCTTCTGTAAATCTTGAATGGTGATTTCTGTCATGATTGAAGTAAATTTTTTAAGAATATAATATCCAAAAATTTTAACTAAAAGATAATTTATTTCTTTCTCTAGAATGATTCTAAGTTTCTATAATTTTTATATGAATGCTTATGAATTGTTAACTGTAGCCAATATCTTGCATATGAGAGGAATGGCACAAACACTATTTGAAATATACCACATTACAATTTATAGATTTTTTTTTTTGTTTGTCATGATTTCTTCTTAAGTTTAAAGGACGTTACTTTCAATGTAAACATAACAAGTTTATAGGTCTATGAGAACATGATATTGTATAAAATACATAAAAGTTTAAATTTTAGAATATATTGATGATTTTATTAATAAAATATTTATAAAATAAACTCATGCTGTGTAATTCAAAAAATAAAAAGTAGCAATAATTAAGATTATAGAAGAAAGCATGAATTTCATTTTAAAAATGTTTTAATATTTGTACAATTTGTTTAAATAAGTATAAATAATTGTTATAAAATATTGTTAAACAAACATTATACAATTGTAAATTATAATATTAGCACTATATTTAAAAAGAAAATTTATATTTAAACATATATTTCTTTGATTATTCATTTTAGAAACATATATTTCTCTTTTAATTGTATTAAAATATTATAATATAAATAAAGTATTTTTAAATTTATAAACTATTGTTTTATAAAGTAAAATTTTAATTTTCATATATAACTTAAAGAAGTAATGAAATCAGTAATGTCTTGATTATGAGAGTCCAAGTATTATATAGTATATTTCGTTTATTTTCCTTAGTTCAATAATTTACACTTGTTTCACTTCTTCAATTAAATATATTTTTTTTCTTAATTTTTTTTTTCTTTTTTTTACATTCAATCATAAATTTAATTCAAATTATTTTCTTCTTGTCGTAATTTTTTTTATTTATTAATATAACAGATGCTGAACAGGAGGAATTTTCCATTTACAGAAATTTTTAGTAGGAATTTGAGCAATTATTTCGTCATAACAATAATAGAGAACGCTCCATAGAATTGCTTAACCTGAGTTCAAGTCAAGCACGTTGTTTCCATTGTAGCAAACATATTAATTAATGCTTGATAACATTCATAAAATGTTCATCAGATGATGTAGTTGAAAATGAAAACGGAAAGTTTATCACCGGGTATATCCATGGCATCTCATCGTTTTTCAATCTCGATAAGGATCCAATGAGATAACCTAAATATCACACCCGAAAAAATATGTTTTACATTACGCGCAGTAATTCGAATCTGTTCTGAATAAACTGTCATCCTTTTTTATTTTGTTCACAATGTTTTCTCGGTTATACACCGAAAAATCTGTTATCTCCTTATCACCACGTTCACGTGTCGCATTTAAAGATAGTTATTAAAAGGACGAGAATGTCCCTCTTCGCTGTCGATCTGATTATCACGATCAGTACATCGACCTTGATGTCTTATCCTTTCACCCACGCGGTAATAAACACGAGAAAACAATCGCGTTTTAACAAAACAAAAATATTTTTTTCTTATGATTTACAAACGAAGCGGAAATCAGTCGTTTAGCAAGACGAAAGTACGAAGTGAAACGCAGCGTAGAAAGATAACCTATTTTTGTAATGTGGAGACCGCGTGTTTTGCTCTGATGGTATTGTAAATTTACATTTAATAAATATGCAAAACATTATTTGAGATATATCGAAATGTAATCACTTATGATTTTTCAACATATTATTTATAAATATTTTTAAAATATATGCTAAATTTAGAAAATAATTTTATTATTATATATTTATTTATTCAAAATAATTCTAGAAACTTTGTGATAAGACAATAATGAAGTAATGAAGTTTATAACTATTTATTCGCTTTACTAAGATTTGTATAATATTTGCGTATAAATTTATATCCGATATTTTAGTATATGTAAATATTCTGATACATGAAACAAATTTTCAAAATTTAACATATCGTTATTTCTATTATTTCAAAAATATAAACAATCTTATATATAAAAAATGTGAATCTAAACAAAAAATATAACTGAAAATATTCTAATCTATTTAAATTTGATGTCCTTGTTTATATTTGAATCTTCAAATATCAACATTTCTTTAAAAAATAATAATGCTGAAAGATATAATTATATCTATAATTAACAAGAATACTAGATAATTCATAAATTGATATAAAGTGTAAAAGAAATAGTATATAAAATTTAAATCAAATGATTCGATTATTGAGAAAATAAAAATCGAAAAAGAAAGCATATCATTTGAATGTTTCAATTCGAGATGGCGTAGTTCGCTACGATAACGACAGTAATAATAAACCCACTCCAGTTCCAGCAAACCAACGAAACACGCATGCGCAATTAAGTATTTCTGGACAAACGATTCGATGGAATTGGAACAGGAACGATCGTGAATCAGGACTGACACGAGCCGAGAGGTGGCAATAGATGCAAGATGGCGAATACGCGATGAAACGGTGTTGTTTCGTGGATGATTCTTCGTTGATTTTTCACGGACAGAGTGTCCGTCCTATGTGATATTCGTGTTGGATATGGGGCTGGGGGCGTTTCTATATGTGCCGCGTGCTGATAGTGGACGCGCGTGCCATTTGTGATCTCGTTGATCTCGTCGAGAGAAACGTTCGTGAGACCAGTATCGA
>NW_006263313.1:389340-393232 GCF_000469605.1 Apis dorsata | reverse complement strand
GTGTGTGCGCGCTCAGTGAAAGTAAACAAACGGTATGAGTACGGTACTGGGAAGTGTCGGTGACCCGGCCGGTCTTTTGGACCCCGATGTCGAGAGTATCCTTGAAGAGAAAAATCAATTGATCAGTCGACAATATGCAGAAATCGAGAGATTGCAACGTGAACTTTCGGAGGTCATTGGCGAACGTGACGCCCTGCTTTGCGAGGTGTCAAAATTCAAGTTCGAGCGCGAGATGACTGATCTAACACGTCTACTAGATGACAGGTATTTATTTTAATTCTTTCGATTTATTTTAATTAAAATAATAAATATCATAAAGTTATTTATCATTGAAATACATCATACATATACATGTAAAACATTTGCTTGCAATTAGAAGCGTGAATCATAAAGCGTTGTTTCAAATCATGAAAATATCATGGCACGTAGTATGATTGCAATCAGCACAATGACATTTAATTTCTGTTGTTGAAAAAGAATGTTGACATCGGTAATGTTAACGTGGTTACATCGGCATAAATGAAGATTTTGTGATATAATTCAACGGACAAAGCCTTCGCATGCCTACAAATGTATATGCATATCGTGGAGTCGCAGTGGCGTATAAATAATGGATTTTTTAGTTCTGATATCTTTTGCGATATTTATTGATATTTTAAATTAATATTTTTAGTTAGAACGTTGTTTGCTAATGCAAGTATACTAAATACTCGATAACATTTGTTTTATTTTATTATACTCATATCATTATTTCCATTTCTATTAATTAAAGTATAATATAATTAGAATTATTCGTAACGGAATATCATTAATCGTAATATCGATATATATCGTATAATCGATATTATGCAGGTTATGGAATTTTTTAGCCAGTTTTAATGAAATAAAAAGTTCATAATAAAATTCATTCTTTATTGATTTATAATAACATTACATATATTGTAGAATTTTATACGATACTAAAATTAATTTAAATATACTTTATTATTAATTTTTATTTTAACATAATATAAAAACACAAGATATATTTAAAAAAATATTTATCATTTGATTGATTTCATATAATTTAATATAATTATATATAATAGTGCGAATTACGTCATTTCAAATTTTTATTCGTGAAATATTGCGTAAATTTTTTCTATTGTGTATAATAGTTATATTATTCATTTCACAAAGTTAAGTTTATCCATACACTTTTTAATTAGATTATATGTGTAATATAAATATTTTAATATAATATATGCTATGAATAACAATCAGGAATAATTAGCCTTTAACGTCATTTCATTAATTAATTATCATAAAATTCTAATATAAATTCTAACTAAATATAAATTCAATATTATTTAGAATTATATATTATTTAGAATTTCACGTATTCACTTTTCAAATAATTCATAATTTGAAAAATTAAAAACATAAATATAGTTGTTATTTTATAATATTATAGATATCCAGAGTTAAATAATAATATCAAAGTAAACGATAAAAGAATCGTATGATTAGTTTTTTTGAATCACAGCTAGACAAACAATTAACCTTGATGCAGTTAGATTAACTTTTCTATTGATTATATACGACACAAGATAATACTTTTCTCATGTTATATTGTATTTAAATTGAGTTGAGTAAATCATTCTGCGTTATGTTATGCGTTATAAATTTATACTATTAGTCGAACAATCGATAATATGTTCGGAAAAACTAACTGTACACCTATGATTCTCTATCAGATCGATTTCATATGCGTGCGAAGTTTTTCTGTCCGTGATACGATCGTCCTCAGGTTGTAGGAAACTATCGTGTTTCATCGTTCTTTGAGACGATCTCTTGTTAGGTTAGGTTAGATATAGTGAAAAAATTTGCGTAATAATTTTTTTATGCAAAGGAGCAGGATAATTGAAATTTGAGAAGGGTGAAAGTTGTCTCGTTGAGTTTTGAATTCTTCGGTTTAGCTCGGTTAGATTTGAATATAAAAGGAAATTTCTGCATTCACACCGGAAGTTGAGCCATTTGAATCCATGGAACTTATCCAAATTGTCATGGGAATTGATTTAAATTTCAAGTTATAAAATCTTATAATTTTTCGATTTATAAATTTTCAAATTTCTTAAATTTTTTTGAATTTAATATTTTTCAATTTAAATTTTTCAAGATAATTAACCATAATAGGATAGATAGTTTTAATCATTTTAATCTTAATATATATGTCATCGAGGACATCAAGAACAATAATTTTTCCTTATAACTTAATCTCTTATAGTTATCTAGATAGCTTCTTTGCAAAAAATGATTGTTATAAATTTTTAGAATTTAAAGTTTATCGGTCAGTGCCAAATTCTCGGAATATTTGAATATTTAAAAAAAAAAAAATTTTAAAATCGTTTAGTAATAGAATTTTTCAAGATAATTCCCATCCATCCTAAAGACGCGAATTTAACTCGCTGAGGCTTACGTTCCCTAAATATGGCCTGTTCACGGTTGTGTGCATACGAGGGTACACACCAAGCCGACGATTTCTCACAAAGCCACGGGTGTGGATGTGTGAACTCGCAAGGTTAAGCACGCTTTGAGCTCCATATCGTCCATCTAAAGGAGCAAAATAGAAAGAAATGAATCGTTCCCACAGGTTGAGTCAGACGGATGTAACTACAATTCGTGCTCCTAGATTTACTTACCATTATGAAACTTAATTAATCATCGATTTTAATGTATAATAATCAATGGAGTCGTAAGGTATATAATAATTTCTATTATTAATTTCATTCGATTAAATTTCAGAAATTTTTATAAATAATATTTTTGATAATTCAAAATATTGTTCACCAAAATTTTTTTATATTGGAAAAAATAAATGAAGAGTTTCAATTGTTTTTTTTTTTTTTTTTTTTTTACAGTTCACAATAATCTTGTCTATTATATATTTATTTCAGATTTCTAACTTGACCACGTGACATTTCAAAGCACAATCGCGTCTATTTTTACACCATTCTGTTACCAGATCGATCGATTATCGACAAGATGTACCATTGATAAAACTACCCCCAAGAATACCTTTCATAAAATTTATAAACTCGTAGCCTCGAGTTCTCGAATCCCTTTAACGATATCTACGGACGACTATCGGTTGACATTAGACACGTCAAAAAATCAAAGTGTTAAAAAATATATATGTGTACAAACAAGTGGCGAATGTGTGTCAAATTTCTCCGAGTTTCCAATCGTGGCAGGCCAATTACCAGGTGTGGATATATTTGGTGTGACCGGTTAACCTCGGTGTACTTGCACAATATTGCAATCGAAAGCGTGCAATTCTTTCCACGTATCAGCCAGTTCTGGCTAAAATCGATACCCTATTCGAATCTGTCTCTACCTCTCGATGGATTCGTATTGCCCTTCTAGTCTAGTTTTAATTATTTCAACGTCTTGGTCATTAGTTTCCTTTATGGCGTTCATTCTTCATTATATTCTTGGATTTTTTTAGGTTAGGTTTCGTAATATATTTGGATATTACGAATTAGATATATCTATTTATTTTATAATATTGCGGGAATATTTCATGATCTTTGCATTTCTTTCTATCAAATCAAGTTTAATTTTTTTTAAGATGATATGCGAAATTCTAAAATTTGGCCATTTTCGAAAATAATGTTTATCCTTCATCGTATTCGATTCGCCATTTTGTATCAATTTCTTTTCAGACGTATAACAGCTGCGCAAACGAAGTTCGATCGCGATAAGGTTCGATATATCGTCGAGAACTATCGAACAGCTGCTACTATTATTGACTTGGCAGACTGTTTATTAATACTTGGAAAGTTCGAAGTTAATTAAGAGCAGAAGTATTAGACACGCGAAGTTAGTGTATGATACAGAAACCATGATCTTG
>NW_006263313.1:387171-389120 GCF_000469605.1 Apis dorsata | reverse complement strand
TTTTTTTTTTTTTTTTTTTTTTTTTTTTTTCTTTGGAATAAGATGATGGATTGTTCCGTTAACTGAGTATACGCTATTCAAAGATAGAAGATAGAAGAGATATTGGATATAAATTGATCCTCTTTATAAATATTTCAATGTAATTCCATTTTAGATGAAAATATAGCTCAATCTCGATGCATTGAAATACATGCTCTTTTCGTATGTCCAGGGCTCAATTTATCATCTGCATTCGTATTTCTTGAATACGCAAACGTATAATCAGGATACAGATGTTATGTTACAGATATTATATAAAAAATATTAAATATTTAATTATAAAATATTTTACACTCGAGTTTTTTATATCAATTTTCCATATAATTTTCCTTCGTTTATTCTCATTCATTTGCAATGTCTTCATAATCTAACGCATTATCTTAATTTGCAATTCTATTCGTTGAGAACGAAATGTCTCTATTCATCTGTAATCTAGAATCTTCAATCTTACATTTGAGAAAAAAGTACTTTTAATTTTATCCTCAATTTTCTTTCATCATTTTTTCAATCTGTTCTACAATACCTTTTAATTCTTTCTAGGAGTTAGGGATTTTTATAGGGATTTTCAAGTCATTACAATTTTTTTAATTTAATATTCCATTAGAAATTAGAAATTAGAATTATTAATCTCACATTGAAAATAGATTCAATCTGTTTCCAATTAATATATTATATTCATTGCCAAAAAAAAACAGTTTCTATATAAAAAATCCTCCAGTCGTCATTTTTCGATTTTTACTCCAAAAACAATATATATTAGTTTTTATTTTTTAAATTTTGATCATTTTTTTAGTATATACAAATACATTTCGATATCTCTTTATATAAAATTGAAATTTTTCTTCGTTGCTATAATAAACTGACGTTTGAGAACCGTATTCTCCATTCATCCTTATCAATTTCACTTTATTTCCCCATTTTATACAGAATATTCCTTGATAATAGAGGTTGAAAACTTTCTCGATCGGTATAATCAACGTAAATTTTCCTCGGTACCTGATCTCTGCGAACAAAATGTCCCTAGATAATAGGTTAGAACGATGGGTGGTCATCGATGGAACGGATTCGAACATACAGTTAATTCGACGTTTAAACAGAACAGTTGGATATAAAAGTTAGAAATGTGAATCGTGCTAGATTATGGTCACACGTTGTTGGGTTCTCTGTGATTTCTCTTCGTCATTACAAAGGGAAATGAAAAGGAAAATTGTGTGGCTGTGATTTGATGTAGCGTGAACGTGATCGTTCTTTTTCGAAAGAAATTTTAATCCGTTAGTGATTTCGCTCTTTCGTGATAAATTTCTCATGAATTTGGTTTGTTTATTTTTTTTTGTGTGTTCGAAGAATTTATAATAGTTAAGAAAAAGAGCGAAAACCTGGATAGATTTAAATTTTTGGAAAAGATTGATATAATTGTAAAAGAAATGAAATAAAAGTTGACGATTGAACGTCTAAATTTCGTAAGGAGATAAATTGAACGAAGAATGGTGAGGGATTGCCAAGAAATATAATAACTTGTAAGAAGTAATAATTGAATATATATACCCTAGTTCTTGAGTAGATCTCAAGGTTTTTATGACCTTTTTCTCAATAAAGATGCAACTGCACACTTTCTAACATTTTTGGAACCATGCCATATCGATCACGACTAGTAAGGTCAAACCCTATCCTTGTTCCATTCTAAATATTCCTTTTTATCCCTTGGAGAGACATCTTTATTAAAAATTTTAATTTCGAATATGTAAAATTTTAAAGATAGATGTGTAAATTAAAATCGGTAATTTTAAGCATTAATTATTGGAGAAATTTAAATTAGAAAAATTAGAAAATCGGGCGAAATTATTCTAAATATTAATTATGAAATAAATCTTTAATTAATTCGTAATAAAAAAATTTTAATAATTCCAAAT
>NW_006263313.1:383196-387012 GCF_000469605.1 Apis dorsata | reverse complement strand
AAAAAAAAAAAAATCAAGTAATTAATTCATAATACAAATTTCGGCAATTTCAAAAAAATTCTCAGAGAAATATAACTAGGAAAAAATAACCAAAAATATTTAGGAATATTATAAGAAATTATAATTCGCAAGATAACCTGAAAAACAGGTTATAAAATCTCCTTACAATTAATATACTCATGAAAGTATAATTTTCGATGAATTTTTTTTTTCAATATCTATATGATCATTTGCCAATCTTACTTTTCTGTTAAATATCATAGGTCACCAGTACTAGCCTTTATTTTCTCCACAATTTTATTCGTTCCTTCTTCGTTTTTAAACGATCTCTTGATTCGAGTGATTTTGATAATCCTCTGTTCGAATTATTCTAATTGTTCATTAAAAACGAGAGAGAGGAAGAAATCTCAAGATCTTGAAATCTTAATTGTTTGAGTTTGAAGCTTGCATACTTGAGGATAGATAAATTAAATCTCTAGGAACTTTTCGATTAATCACGTTTTCGAGTTTTTTTATACGTTTTACAAAATATAAAGTATCCAAAAAATATGGAAATTTAAACTAACTTCAATTAAAGGGGAGATTTTTAAAAATTTATACATGGTAATTAATAGCTTTGAAATCTGTTTAACAGAATGAATCAAATTTCATTGTTGAACTCAGAATTTTATTAACAATATTTTAACATGGTTGAATAAATCCAAAAGTTAATAAAAAAAAGAAAAAACTAGGATACTAGAGCCATAAAAGATTATATACAAGATGTTTTAAGACGATACTTCAACTGTTTAACGAAAAATAATGATAAATTTTAATTGATAAAATTTACGTATCATGATCACGAAACATTCATTTTTACCCTTTCACTGATATTGATTATCTCCAATAATAAAATTTCAATTCTTTTCAATTAATTAAACCATTCTTCTTTTCTTTCAATTCGTTTGATTTAATTAATAAATAAATAATTGACAAAAAATTTTATATCCATTCGAAAAATAATTATTACTCTCAATCATCGTTACATATTCACTGGTACAATCTCAATTAAAATCCCGTACGTCTGATTTGAAACGAAAGACAAAAGTTTTAAGAAGCGTAACGAAAAACGAAACCCTTGGAAATCTTTGGAAAAAATTTCGAGAGAAGTATCCCAACGGCCAAAAACCCATGAATCCCCCGTTTGTTCCGTACAGGGACAAGAACACATCTGTTGGACGCGTGTAAGTCGTCGACCGTGCGAAACGGCAATTACTCCTGACCATTCTGCGGGGACAAATCTTTCGACCCATCGAAGACCATCGTAACCGACACGTTCCCTCCAGATGGAGGCTGGGATGGGATACACTTGTGTAGGAAACTTATGTGGGACACCTCTTCTTCGAAAGATTCTTGGAATCGTAAACCTCTTTCCTCGGTAGGTGGTGGTAGGTGGTACAAGGAGGAAAAATAAGTTTTCGGCTTTTGTCTCATTGGGTTTCTCGTTTCCTTTCCTCTCTCTCGAATTCCAGCCTCCATTCTCAATTCTTTTAAGTGGAAAGTTTTCGTGGCTCGGTTTCCAACTATTTCTTATCTTCGTTCTCTTGTTAAAGGAGCAAATTCAGAGAAACTTGGAGAAGAATTCAGAGAAACGTGGAGAAGATCGTTTTTCGATATTAGAAGCACGTTCGAGTAAATAATAATAGGAATGAAGAGAGATTTCAATCCATTCTTCAATTGAACACCTGCAAGATGTTGCGTGATTATATTGGAGTAGAAGTTCGTTTTATAAAGTGTTTTGTTTACTTGGATTTTCGCATACTTCAATTTAGTCAGCCAGTTTCTTTTTCATTGGTCAACGTTGAGTGTTAAATTTGTATACTCACAAATAAAGAAGAACGATAAATTAAAATTAAAATGAAAATTTGTTTTGATTATCTTATTAAACTTATCGATATTTATGAGAGGTTTAATATCGATGCTTCGAGCATGTTATTTTAATCTTTGCCAAATATTTGATATCGTTATTTTCATTGTTTACTGTCTCTTCGCCGTCTCTTTCCTTCGTGTTCGAATTTTTGTAATTTCGCGTTTTTGAGATAAAAGTTTTCACGTAGAAAAATATTGGGATATTTTTTTCATTTTTCGACTCGATGTTATCGCGATAATTTTTTCATCGTGTTGTGTAAATGCTCTCTATTATTAGCATAAATTTTACTATCGTATTAATTGTAATTGTAATCAGATAATACATCGTGTGCAATATATCTTTGGAATAATCGTTAATTCGTTTTTTAGAAAATTTTAGATCTATGAAACGTGAAATATTTTTTTGCTAGGAACTGTCGTTAAAACTGTCGTTGCACGCGAACCATACTATGTAATCGTGAAATTCGAACTACCAACTACGAAACAATAATCAGGATCTCATAAAAGAAAAAAATAACTGCAACATCGAAAAATTTTACCAACATTTTGTCCACGATAGTATTTCGTTCTGTCAAAAATCGATATTCAAAATAATGTACGTACTGAACTTTCTTTTAATGGATATTCATTTGCGTTTATATAAAATTTCAACCAAAATGCAAGCAAAAAGATATAGAAATATCCAAGATATAGATTATGATGTTTGTAAAATAATAACAAATTTCTATATTAGTTTCCATTATTTTATTTGTAAAAATTTGCATAAACACTCGCAGCACAATCTTCCCAAAATTGTGCCTCATCTGCCCAATCCGCTTTATTCGCTTTTATCCTCATTTAACACGTTGACTAACGTTTATTCGAATATTTACGAAAGATTTTCGTAGGTATTTGGAAAGATATTCCACAGGATCTAATAAAATTATCGAATTGTTAATAAAGGTAATACAAAAATTGTTTATTAAGGAAATTATTTAGAACGTAAAATTTCAAAGCATTCTATACGAATACTGAGGTTGCTCGGGACAATTTGAGCAAAAAGTTGTTGTCTGTTGTACGTCTGCTATCTTTCGACATTGGAACGAATTAGGGCAGAAATTTTAACAGTTATACCACTCGTTACTCGGCAAACATTCGAACTGTTGGCGTAGAGCAGTGAGGCGACGAGCGGAGACAGCAATGTAACGATGGAAACAAATGATGCGAGAGATTATTTTTGCGATTATACCAGCGACTCGCATCACTAAAATATCGGTGAGAGTACCTAGCATGCTTGGTAGAGCGGCGCGCGCAGCAGTGAACGCGTTATAAAAGAGAAACAAGGAAAGAAGGAACGATGGAAATTCGCAACATTGCGAAGAATCGAACGATCCTTCTTCCCTCTTTCTTCGCCTCGAAGATTTCGTGAATACTTCGCTCGACATACGTACGTTGTTCGAATCGTTTCAAAATTAATTGGAAACGACGTCAGAAATAATTTTCGTTGCAGCGATGTTGTGAACATCGTCTGCCCATCTTTCTCTCTCTCTCTCTGTTTCTGTCTTTCTGTTTCTCTTTCTCTCTCTGTCTTTCTCTCCTCGTTTCGTTTTCTTTCGTTGATGAGAGGCTTCGAAGGAGGATAAAAGCCTCGAAGATTTCGATATATACGTTGTTCGAATCGTTTCGAAATTAATTGGAAACGACGTCAGAAATAATTTTCGTTGCAGCGATGTCAGTGAACATCGTCTGCCTATCTTGTTTCCTCCTCTTTCTCTTTCTCTTTCTCCTCGTTTCGTTTTCTTTCGTTGGTGAGTGAGCTTCGAAGGAGGATAAAAATAGTTCGTTCTCCTCCTCCTCATTCGTGGACCACTGCAAAGAGAACTTTGGATTTTTTCAAACCCCGGAGTGCTTCTTCCGTTTCCCTCCCCC
>NW_006263313.1:381844-383113 GCF_000469605.1 Apis dorsata | reverse complement strand
TCTCCTACACCCCCCCTCCTCCACCGCCATTACCCACTGTGTCTCGCGTTTTAAAAGCCTTCCTCTTCATGAATTTTTCATTTTTCCCAACCTCTGCGCGCACTGCCGGGTTATTCCTACTGCTGTGCGTGTTTTTTTTTTTTTATGGAAACGTGATATCGAAGGGAAAAAAAAAAGAAAGAAAAGAAGGGAAGGGGTGAATGTTCTCGAAGTTTCTTTCGATCTGATTTCGTATCGAACGCGAGAATTCTATTATTGAATTTAACGCTATGATGAAACCACTCGTCAGTTTGATGGATCTCAGAGTTTGCGTTTAAAAATTCAGAGATTATTTTGTTAAATGTTATTCCTTTAAAAATTGTATAGATAAATGGTAAATAAATAATAAATATATATATATATGTATTCTTGTTCCTAGTGAATCAGAATTTTATAGATATATATATTTTTTGCAAAAATATCAATATTTGGTCTTGAATCGATGGTGTTTGATTTTTTTAAAATTGTTGAATTTTCCAGAACTAGAGATCTTTATTTTTATCGAAAAAAAACATTCAAATATTTGATTCACTCTGAATTCTCCAGTAATCATAATTTTTTTTTCGAGCTGTGCAAAGATTGGATCTTTTATTTCCATATTTTTCTTTTTATTATTTTAAACAAAACTTTAACAAAATCTGGAAAAAAATTGTGAAACGTTTATCGAAGTATTCTCATAGTATTTTGTAGAATGATTTTCAAACTTTCGATTATATCTTATCCAAGTATAAAAATATAAATTTAATATGAATGTGTGATATAAATCAAAAAAGACATGTTGTTCTTGATTCGCTCTTCCAAAAATACTTCACAACTTCGATAATAAAGATAATTCTGAACTTTGAGAAATTTGTTAAATTTACACGAACGAATTTCTACCTTAAAAATCGTAGAAATAGAAAATCACGATATATATTATAAAAACATAGAAAAAAAAATAAAAATTGAAATTAAAATTCATCTAGCAAAAATAATATTCTTTATCGTCAAATAATAATTAATAAACCATCGAAAAATTCTAAAAACAGATAAAACTTATATTTTTCTACCGTTCTCCGCCTCCTAAAATTTATCGCAACAACATTTCTCGAACAAAGACTAAATTACGTTCGGTGGCCATCCACATCCGATCGATCCGAAAGATAACAAAACTGATAAACCGTGTTTTTTACCCGATAGTGGCTTTTAAATATCCGATAGAAATTGCGCTGCGTGCGTACGCCGCGGTGC
>NW_006263313.1:378524-381524 GCF_000469605.1 Apis dorsata | reverse complement strand
AAAAAAAAAAAAAAAAAAAAAAAAAAAAAAAAGGAAAAAATGAAACAAACTGAAAAACGTGAAAAGTTTCCACCGTTCTTTGATACGGCAAAATTGTGTCTAATTCATCCCCCTTTGTTCCCGCGATCGAACGCCGCAAGTGGGCCAATCCGTGGAAACCGTCCCGATTTTCGGGTGGCCCATTTCGCTTCTAAAATTAGTTCCGAAAGATTAGACGTTTCGAGAGAAAGAGGAGATGCAAAGGGTCGTGCATATACCGCCCATTCGCTCCACCGTGTATCCAAGTATATTCCTCGTAGAAAGTGTTTTCTGCTCTTGGAATATAAACAGAATTGGAATCAACGCAGTGGGGGGATGATAGTGTTAAAGTTAAAATTCGATCTATGAATTTTTATTTAAAATTTAACATATTTCAAAATATAAGATCTAAAATGTTGAAAAGTTGTATTATTAAATAATATTGAACAGTTTTCGATGTTAAAGTAATTTGAGTAACATTTAAGAGAACAATAATAAAAGAAATTCATAAAAATTCAGAATCAGAATTGAATATCGTATAGGATTCGTAAGGATGTTGAAACGGAACGTTACAAAATCGAAATTGGGACAAAGAATTTATTATTTTCCTTTCTGAAATATTCATCATAAGGATTCGTCACACTTTCACTTAATATCGGTAATATAATATTATTATTTTTATTGTACGCGATTTTTATATATACGAGAAATAAATGTAATGCCTTTTATTACATAACAACGGAATAGGATGGATGATGAATTGCGAGGAAGGATCCGTAAACCCGTGTCACAATGGACAATTATAAAATTAGAATCTTTGGTACGAATCTATTGACTCGTGATATCTTCATTATAAAAGTGAAACAACAAACCGTCTTCCCTCCCACGAGAGTACTGATAAATAGCCTGCCTAGGTTTACTTTACCCATAAAATACGTAATAGTACGCCAGAGGTCATTAACCCTGCGCATCCCATTGTCTTACTAACATCGTAATACTCCTGGGTTCACTTTGCCCGCCAGAAATTTTTTCCAACGTTTCCAAACCCCTTAAAAAAATCTTATGTTGAACATATTAAAATATTTTATCTCGTTTGGAATTTTGGAATTTATTTTCGAAATAAGTTCTTATTATTTAAGGTAAAATTAACGCGATTTCTATAACAGCACAGAAGTTGATCAGATATTGCAACTTTTATCTCTCGATGTCCTCGAACGTTCCGTTTCTTTTGATCGATCATACGGTAAAAGGAATCTTTTTTCAATCTGTAAGTGGATACATCTGGAAGAGTCTGTTCGATTTTTAAGAGATCGAATATGCTTATATCTTATATCACTTTATGAACTCTCTATTTATATTTAAAATAAATCCGACGATATTATTTATATATACTATTTTATTTGACATATTCACATATAATTGTAGATGAATAATTTCCAATTTTATAATTTATATAAAATTGTTCCATCGTAGAAATGATGAAAAGTATGTCAAGAAAATAGTATCAGAATTTTTAAAAACGTTCAACGATGAGCGCGAACCTTTCAATAAACTCTACGAGTTTTACGAGCGTGTTATTTAACGTGTAACGTTGCACGCGTATCTACATCTTCGATCGCTCCGCATACAATTCTCTAAATAAAACGCCCTATACATTTGGGTAATAACACGCCACAACATTCCCAAATACGAATAGACCAATCGTTGTTGAATAACCTTACCTCACCTTACCCAACCTGAATTATCCTTGTACTGAAACTACCCTAAGGGGTTGAGCACGAATCTTTGAAAGAAAGAGGTTTACAAAGGGTTGCGGTACCAGTTACATAAGTCGATTTTCATACACGAATACAGGGTGAACCAAAATTTTTCGATACGTTTATTCGAAATATTTCTTTATAATATTTTTTTAATCCAGTTTGAATCGGATTCCTCGCCTTTCTCGATTAATTTTCACGTAAAGAAAAAAAAAAAAAGAAACTCAATTGAAGTATAGAAGAATTATTGGTTTTTTTGTATGCCATTTTCTTATTCTGTATTATATTATGTAAAAAATAGATCATTAGATAAAATATAAAAAGCGTTGTTTCATACGAAAAAAATATGCGAGATACGTATATTGATTAAAATATCGAATAAATGATGATATTTATGTAATATCACGTTTGAAAAAAGGAAGGAAATAAATATATTTTATCGTTCGAATGACGAGTTAAAAACAAGTTCCCCCCACTTCCAAGAATAGTGACACGATGTTACAAATTTCAAAGTCTAAATTTAATCAATTCCATTAATTCTCTCTCCAGAAATTACATTACCGTTGCCTTAACCTCAAAAGAAGAGGTTCGCTTGTAAAAATTTCATTCAACAACATACGTAGAAACGGAATTCTGTCTTTCTCTCTATTCAATTCAATTCTTACGACTTTAATTACGAAATTTAAAGAAATTACGTCAAAAACGTGACGCAATGAGGGGAAGGGAATTACCACCCTTCGTCAAAATTATATACGGGCCAGGATAAATTCCAGCCCACCCTGTGTACAGCAAGCGTACAATCGAAACGAAGAACGCGTCGCCGCGGCTCGCCTTTCTGATTCGTCGGCCGATGAGGGGCCGATCCGGCGGGGAGGAGGGAGGGAGGGGAGGCTCGTGAGAAAAGCGAAGCGCGCCCCCTCCGCCGGCGCGCGTAATTACGCGCGCGTTTAAATGCCGTTGGCCACGCGAGTCCACGGGGGCGCCGACCTTTTTTCCTTTTTCTTCTTTTTCTCCTTTCCCAAGCCTTTCTCAACCCCCCCGTTTGCCCTCCTCTTCCTTTTCTCTTTCGTTTATTATTACGAACGAACAACGCTCTCCTACGAAGCCTTTGTAGCTTCGGAATTTCTATTCCTTTTGAAACGCGGTTGCGTTTCAGGTCAGTTGGCGAGTGAAAACGGATTATTGGAAGGCGTCGCCCGCGATAATTCGATTACATCTCTCGAAT
>NW_006263313.1:374181-378106 GCF_000469605.1 Apis dorsata | reverse complement strand
TTTTTGGGAAGTTTCTTCCAACGAGCAATTTTTTATTAATCCTTTTTCTAATTAATCTCTTCTTCCACGATTAATTATTATTCAAAAACTTTCTATGCAGATTATATTATACGGGAATAGCATTTTCTTTTTAAAATAAATACATTTATTTTATTATCTCGTTGAAAATTGTTACATGTTTTGTTTTAATATTTTATATAAATTGTACATACGTTTAATATGTATTAATCGAATTAATTAATTTCATAATAAGATTAATCGTTACATTACAATAGCCACTTATATTACGTTAATAACCACTGTTTAACCAGTGAAACAAATTAAAGCATTTCACATATCGCGTATCACGATATGCGATTGTACTTACTTCGAGCAGCAGCAGCTGCACCATTGTTTCCTATATTCCAAATTAATATAGTCAGTATTTATTACCAAGCAATATCTACTACATATACAAGGATTCAATGTTCATTACTTTATATCCCATACGAACAATTTGTATTTTTACGATACTGTACTGGTCAATAATCTGTCGATCCATCTAAGTATCCCCCTCCAAGCAAATGTATCAACCCTTTGCACTCGAATGAATGACAATATTTATTTACGTTTGATTTTTTTTAAATATTGCGAATAAATTCTTAAATTCTTTGCGTATAATCTTATAAAGTGAAAAAATAATATGCTCGAATGATTAGATTTTATCTTATTATATTTTAGGCGTTAGTCCAAGTTTGACAGTCATGGTGATAGAAATATAATTTTTAAAGTTTTGTAAAGGATAAAATATAATGAAATTGATTCAAGCAAAGATAAGTTTGATTTTTCGTTTTATTAAATAATGAAATTATTTTTATTCGTTAAAAAATTGACGATAGAGACAAGGAAAATAGCGATGAAAATAGAGAAGGATAAAAAGAAAAATAAGAATAATAGTGAAGAGATCCATCTTGATAATTATTTCATTATTAAAATATCAAAACAACGATATAGACTTTAATATTCGACAAATTTTCTTATCTTTATACGTAAAGATACGTAAAACATCAAAATATAAAAGTTTTATACGTTAATTTGTGTGTAAAATCATTTTAACTTCATCTGGAATTGTATTAACATTCTCCATCCGTCCATTGTAGAATCTTGAAAAAAAAAAGGAAAATTTTGTGTAAAATATATATATATATATATTTTTAATCAACCCTCGTCGCCGAAAACGAAGACCGAAACTTCAATTTTGCAAGGCGAAACAAGGCCGGCCAATAGTTGCGCTCGAACCATCATGCTCGAATAAAAGGGTTAAAGCCGACATGTACACGAGCTCGCGTAAATATTTGCGCGATTGCTTCCGCGGGAATCGCCCGAGCGAGGAGAGATCCTTTTTTTCTTCGCGCGACATCCAGATGACGAGCACGGTAAGGCTAAGAATCCCAAGCAAACTGGGATTCTGTTACACAATGGATGATAGTGCGCTCGATATTCTCTCTCGCATCGCGAGAATGGAGATTTTCATTGGATCGAGGGAAAGGAAAGGGAGGGGGAAGGGGGATTGTACGGATATTATCGTCGCGAAAGGGCGTGAGCTTTGAAAAAGTTTATTGGGGTGAGATTTTTCTTATTTGAAAGAAGAGCGTCCACACGTGTGAAAGAGGAAAAGAAAATAATGGATGGATGGATAATGAGTAAGAAATAATGATTTAATAATTGGATCAGGTTTTTAGGAATGTTATTTTAATGATTTTAAATGATGATATTGTTAATGGATTAATGTATTATATGTAGTGTGGTATTATGAGAAATTTTATTTTTTGTATTTATGTAACGTTTATTAATTTTAAGTTCAATTTCTATAGTTGTGGCTATTTAATAGTAGTGGATTTCTTGATACTTTCAATGAATTTCGACAAATTCAACAGATTTATATACTACGAATTATAGATATAATTTTAGATACCATATTCAAGAGCCAAAAAGCATCACATGTAACGCATTCTCATGCTAAACATTCAATCCATTCAAGAAACATTTTTTTTACATATCTTCTATTATTAAATAATATTTGTCAGATAGAATAAAAATCTTTCAATGGTTCATTGTTTTAGAATATTTTTCAAATTGTTACGATTCAAGAATATTATTGGAATTAACTGTAATCTAAAAATAATTTATATACCTTCGTGTATACATATGATTCAATGATTGAATCATTTTTAATCAAAATTCGATTTTTAATCAATTCGAAAGATTAGATAACGAAAGTTACATAAGATTGAAAATAAATCAAGAGATTCGATTTAATTTAAAGTTCGAAACAACAATAAATTTGTAACTTAAAAAAATATATAAAACAAAAGGATTATTTTTCGCAAAAACAATTACAAATAAAATTTCTTCGTCCAATTTGCCACCCTAAAGCCACTTCACATTTTCATCTTTCTCCCCTTCTCATCATTCACAAAGCATCTTGCACACTTCAAATACTTCCTACATTGCAGGAAAAAAATTTTTTTCATTTCCATCGTGAACACAGCAGATTCTATTATCTTAATCACTTATCTTTCGCAAAAATAGTTACAATTTTATAATAAAAATCCCATTGCTCTCATCCCAATTATAAACCTATCTTAAATTTATTTTTTCACCTATTTTCCCCTCCCATTCATAAAACCACATCTCAAATTACCAGACAAAAACTTATCTCGATCCCTTATATATAAAACTCTATCCCTATCGTGAACACGAGTAGAATCTATTTATCATTCATCTTCTGCAAAAATTACGATTGTACAAACACACTTTATTCATCCTTCATTGCTCCAATCTTCTTGAAACAACTTTTCCAACAACTTTTTCTTTTCCGTCACTACGAACGTAGCACTTTTCTTTTTAAAGAAAAATTATCACAATTTTACAAATATATATATATATTCCTTATTTAATTCTTGATTTAATTCTTCCACAAAGCACATCTCCAGTACGTCAGCAGGTCGCAAGACGAGAACTTTTCAAGCCCATCATGTCCAAGGGGAAACATAGTAGGCCTTTGTTGACAAAGAAGGCGTCGAATTACAACGAAAAAGGCGGCGAAGCGTGACGACGACAAGTTTCTTACCATCGCAACTATTAGTGTGCAAATAAATTCTTTCCCCCCTCTTTTCTTTCCAAATTCAAAATTTTATTACACGAATCAGGCACAAGATTACAAGATTACAATTGTTTCGATCAGATAGATACCGCTTGTCCGGCGATTCCTAATCTTTCTGCCAATTCTTCTCTGGATCGGATTTTCGTCGAGCGATTCTTCTAATTCATCTTCTTATCGAACTTTCTCGGTGGAATTGAACAATCGTTGTTTTCCAAATTAAAATTTCCGGCTTTAAATCTTTGATATGATTTTTCACACGTTCTATAAGATATAGCCCCAGTACGCAAATCATTTCGGTAGTTTCGCTGCCGATTTCTTAAGCTGGAATGCAAAAAATAAGCGACGTAAATAACGCTTCTCGCACGCCATATCACTTGAAATTATTGCATAGGACTGGAAACTCTTAGAGCGCTCATTGCGACTCTTCTTGAAAACAGAAGAACGCTCTTTCAGATGGCGCCACGAACTGGAAGTAATTCGAATTCGGTCAGAAGTTATGATCGTAACGGAAAGGGGAAGGAACTTATTTGTATACTTAATACTATACATTTCGTATTAACATTCTGTTTTGTAAAGGGAGGAGCGAGGTGGTCGTGGAGCGAGAAAGAGGCTACGATACGTTTGTGTGGATGTCCACGAAAGGGGAGGAAGAGAGGGAGATTCGTAGGGAATAAAGGGACGTCCCGACGGCGCAGACTCGGGGTATGGGCGTCGAGACGCTTCCTCGTCCCCTTGACAGTGCCGCTCTAACGATTCACGAGTCGTGCTTTCGCCATTCAT
>NW_006263313.1:365182-373896 GCF_000469605.1 Apis dorsata | reverse complement strand
ATATATATATATATATCTATACTAGGTACACATACATACACGCACGGGCATGCATATGTATACATATGTATTTATCACATTACGACAGTGGCTTTTCTTCGCATATGATACCTCTTCGTTATATACTTGGAAAAATATATACGAAATAATAATTTGTGGTTGTGTAATATAATCTCTTTACGATCTATCTCGGATCAATTTCGTTTATTATTAAAGATAGAAAGTAAGTAGTTTTCTATTTAATTTCGCGATTATTTTATCTCTCGTGACGGTTTTTACGTTATATAATATATTGAAAATTGAATACGATGAAAAAAAGTAGTGAGAAACAAAGTTCTTAGCTTAAAGCCACTGTCACGGTTATAAATATATATGTATATATGCAAAGATACATATAAATACACGTGAACATATACATAAAGAGTCTTATATAGTTTCTCGTAGCTGGCTCCCCTCTCTCCCCGTGCGTCTATCTGAACGCACACGTAGCCCCAACCGTGCACACACCTGTGCACACATGGCGCACACCTGCACGCGCGTATAGATGTAGGCGTGCTCCTTCAACGATCCTTGCTGCCTCGCTGCCGGTAAGATCGTCACTTTCTGTCCAACTATTGTGTCTACGTGTACAGTACGTGTATTACGTATTATACTCCATCATCGTGGAATCTCTTTGACGCAGATCTCGTGACTCTGTCTATTGCGCGCGGGATCGAATTGTATACGAGAGTACACGAGACGCGTGTCTGACTGATTGAAAGAGGAGATTGCGAGCTTTTGCTGATTTATTTTTATTTTTTTTCTTTTTCGCTATTTTCTTTCGATCGGTGTTGTTTCGGGTTATTGTTGATTCGAGTTTCATTTGCACACGCGCTGAATTTACCACGAGATAGGGAGATTGGAAACGCGCGCAGACAGCAAATAGTCGCGGCGTTTGCCAACGTTTGCCAATGTTTGAGGTAATGCCGGGGTGAGTTAAAGAGAATTCGTTGCTTGCTTGCTTGCTTGCTTGCTTGCTTTCGTTGGATAATGTTATTGTTGTTGCCAGAAGAATTTTATTCTTCTCTCTAATTCCATTTTTTATCGCGTTTATTTCTTTTCCAACTCGACGAAAGAAAATTTTCTTATTTTTTGAGAATAGAAGAAGTTTTGAGATTCTTAATATCTCCGATTATTTTTTATTATAGCGAGAACTTTGAAATTGAAACGATCGAAATGTAAATTCTCTTATATTATTTTTATAATTGTATTTTGACGGAGATTGGCTTCGGGAAATATCAGTTATTCGATTCAATAATTGATTTTCAATTCTTACGTGTATTTTTCGCTAAATATTTTTAATTTCAATACCGGTTATACAGAATAATTTCGATATCTTTGGCATTGTCGTGATACTTGATACGATGTGCATCGATCGCATATCGTGCATACTCTTCGATGCGAATCAATAATTATTTGAATTATATTGCTCGAGAAATGCGAAAAAGATATTAGGATATTTAACTTATGCGTGCAATGCGAGGATATATATATGGTGTACTGATAGCTTGATAATCGGATCCTTTGGGCGCAATTTATGGATTTACATACAGAAATCGATTGGAATGGATCGGATTCGATTGGACTAATTGCGTTTCCGGGTATGGGCAAAATTGGATGGAAATTCGAAGGGAAGAGAATTGTAGTTCTGGAGAAGCGAGAAGGACGTTCTATCCTTGTAAGGCTATTTATATTTGCTCGTTTTTATATTTTTTAATTAATTTTAGGAAAATGTTTATTCGATTTTTTCAGTTATCTTCCAACGTACATTTCATCAATTAAATAATATTTTTTAACCATTTTGGTCATTCTGTTCAAGCTTCATTATAAAAAAGTATATTTAATATCTCAGAATGGGAGAAGGAATGAAATTAAACGGAAATTATCTCGCCTTGAAACTTGTTAACATTTGAATTGGTTTATTATTTTATACGATGGTTTTACAAATCGAATTACATCCTTGTTTCTCGAAGCTAAACATATCGTCTTCAACAATATATCAACATGGTAACGTAAAGTCGAAAGAGAGATAATATATACGAGAGTTTCTAAGAATACTTAATTCAGCATTTTAATACAAGCTGTTACCAGGATAATTAACTAGAAAGTATCGTAAGACGACGATTAACACAAGACTCGTTTCTTCCGTTTGAAGTAAAATTTTCTCGCGTTCGATAGTTATTTCTCGATCATTTAAAAATTACGACGCTAATTTTTTAAAAATTATTCACGACATTCAATTTCACATTTTCAAATCGAATAAAAAAAAAAAAAAATCTCAGACACTTGAATTTAGAAAACCAAATAGAATTACATTCCGAGTCGCAATATTTGGGATTGGACGAATACGGGTTCGTTGCGAAACAAGAGCATAAGATTTCGCTGAGCTCTCGATCGGGCAGTATACTATACTAAATTAGGAGATAAAGAACAAACACGCGATTGTCGGTTGGCCAATTGCCGGCTTAACGAGGCGTGCAGAAAATTCGAACGATGCGTCAAGGTGAATACGAGATGAGTTTCACTTCTCGGAGAAAAGGGAGCTTTCGAACGAATCGCTCTCCTTCGCAAGCTCCTTCCCCCCTCCCCATTCGAGCGTCTCTTACTTTCCTTCGCGTGCCAGCAATCGTACGTAAATCGTAGACCGACCATTATTTATTTATACAGCGATTCTCTCGGAAAGGAATCTCCAATTTTCTTTTTTATCTCAGTGCACACTTTTTTTTTTTTTTTTAAGAAAGAAGGAACATTAGATTTCGCGTTTAGAATCTCGAATCGTTTTTTTTTTTTTTCTTTTTTATGAGGAAAGAAGGAAGAGAGATTGATTTGTGTGTAATTTTTGAACAAATCTTTGAAAGCGAATATTAAATTGGAAACGATAACGTGAATAAAAATTTATTTATGATAACGATATCGCGAGGAAAAAGAAAAATATTTCTTCAGCCAATATATCAAATAATCGTGTAAACGATAAGAACGACGATTTTGTTTGTCCCGGTAGCTTTTCTTTATTTTTTTGCGTCGTTCGAACGACGAAAACGATGATTCTTCTATTCCGTTTTTTTTTTTTTTAATTATCGACTTGTTATAATTATATACGCGTGTCGACTTTCGTATTCGCTGAATCATTAAACGAGTTCGATTTCGTTCGTACAATTTTGAATATGCGAATAAATTAATATCACAGTTTAAAGAAAATTGAATTATATTTTATTATAAGTATATTTTATTATATTTTATTATATTTTATTTTATTTTATTTTATTTTTATTTTATTTTATTTTATTTTATTTTATTTTATTTTATTATATTTTATTATAAGTATATTTATATTTATAAGTATATTTTAAGTATATTTTGAAAGAAAAAAGGAAATAGATAAAGTAAGAAGAGTTTATACGATTTAATGGATAGTGTATTATTGAAATTATTCTGTCAATTTATAATTAATTATTTTTAATTATATACCGAAAGTGGAATGAAGGAATGAGTCGTTTTATAAGAATCATCTTTTAAATACTCGTTTCCAAGTTGTCTTTAAAATAAGCACGGAGAAAGCACTGTTTATCGAAGAGTTTCCCGCAGAAACGAAAGAGTTTCGCAACGTGAAGCATGTTATTGTCGAATATTCTGGAAAAATATCAATATTTCTGCTGAGAGAGCACCTTGGAATAGATATGCACCGTTTTCACATTTGGATGAATATTTTTATGCAAATTCAATTTCCATTTACTCTGTATCGAAGTATCTCTTTTCTTTTTTCAAATTCAATTTCGAATTCGTTTTGAAGCTGCAATATTTTTCGAATTTTCCTTCATTCGACGTATTATTCGTATAAAATAACGTTCGAATCGATTCATTAATTCTTGAAACAAATTACAATTTCAAAGAATCGTCCTCCCCTCGATTTCAAATTTTTCTCAAAATCAGGGAAGGTGAGATAGGAAAGTTCAAATCATGGGCAGGTTTTCCACGCGGATGGAATTGAAAGATAGAGGTCTGCAGCCACCCTTTTTGTTGTCTTTCCCACTTTAACGCGGTTTTAACCGCAACCTTTCACGACTCTCTCCCCGCGAATCGATCGAGAAACTCCCTTTCGCATCGTTGTTCTTCCACCTTTCGTTCTTATCTTTTCGAAGGAAAAAATTAAACAATTGAACAACTTCTATGGTTGTTATTGGAAAAATTTGACTAGATTGTTGGGCTCATTGTAACGAGGTTTTTTATTGAAAACTGGGGATGAAATTGGATATTTTGTTTTGATAGTTTCTGTCGAAATATGGAATTTTATTTTACGTTTTTTCGACGTTTGGAAATTTATTATACGATCTGTGATTAAAAAAAAAAAAAAATCGGAGAGTTTTCGAAAGTTTGAAATGGAAAATAGATCGATAGATTTTATATTTTCGATATCGAGTGATTGAAAATTAATTTTGGTTACAAATTTTTCGATATTAGAAAATTCAATTTAAAAACTTTCGAGATAGGAAAGAATTACGAGAGGAGATAATAAGTGTTTGCTTGCTTCAATCATCTCACTTTTGTGCAATTTCTTTATATAAAAATCTCGACGAAATGAAAACCGTCGAGCGGTAATAAAATATTCACTTTCAAACTTTCCAACTTTTAAAAACATTTTTCACAACGCAAAAACTATCTTATAATTTTTCCATTATAAATTACTCCTCCTCTGTCCACAACAAAACCTTTGCAATCCCCTGTAAAGAATACCTCTTTTTATCCTATTATTATTTCTCTCTCTCTCTCTCTCTCTCCAAGAAATCTCACTGTTTCGACGATGTTCGACTCCCCAGCCAATCTCAAAGGGAATGAAAATCCCCGATCGTGGCACTAACGTTATCTAACGCCAAGACACGGCATTGCGCCTGGAACTGGTTTACTCGCGAGTCGCCATTTAATCCGCGGCGTGGGCCGTGGTTTCGCCACGAGTAAAAGGATCTCGCCCCTCGTTTTCCACACGCTCGTGAAAAATATCGAAAGAGCGCGGAGTGATCGAGGCAAAAACGTTCCCCTCCCTCGGTTATTAAATTTGTTTAACCCTTTAAGTGTGTTATAAATTGTATAATTAAGATAAATAATAATTTAAATAATTCATAAATTTAACAACTAATTAAATAACCTAAAAATTTAATAACTAAATAATTTATAAATTTAATAACAACAATATTAAACAACACTATTAATTTTTGCTAATGTCAAATAGTGTGGCTGCTAATAAAATAAAAATGAAATAAATGCAAGAAAAGAAAATGTTTTAAAATGAAGTATCACTTCATGATGATATAATTTAAAATTAGAACGTATATATTTTCATTTTAATTTTCGTGTAAAATCCATACTTTGTCGATCGTGTTTTTTATTTTTTTTATACGATATTTTCTTACTTTCTATACTTTTCGTAATTTATAAAATAATTAGAATTATATTGGCTAGTATTATGATTCGATTTTAGTAAAATACTTTTTTTTTTAGAACGATCGACTGTGGTAAAAATACTCGCAGTTGAATGGTTAACGAGCAACGAGGAGTTAGTTATATTTTCGCATCGCGTTATTACACCGCGCCGTGTCATTATTGCTTGCTTGGACGCGATTATGTTGCCTAATTACGCGAGGAGAGTAAGCACAAAAAAAGGGAAATGGAAATAAAATATTTTTATATCAAGTCTAATACAATGAGTAATTAGTTGATCTTTTTTGATGAACAATTTCGTAATGATAAGAAGATCGATATAAATAATGAAGTATCGTAACGAATTACAAAAGATTCTTCATATTTACAGTGTAATATTCATAAGAAATATTTGAACGTTTTTATTAAAATAGAAAACAAAATAATAAGCAATAATAATAATAATATTTTTATTTTACAGCCATGAGCTTTAACGATTCGTGAAGAAAATGGAATTCTCTCGTAATTAATTTCATAATAATGACGTATTTTTACTTCTTCATTCCTTGAAGCCGTTGAAGCTCTTTTTCCTTTCGATTCTTTTTAATATTCGAATTACATCATGTAACTAATCATATTATGAATAATTCTTATTTGAAACACGGTACATATATATATATATATATACATTCCTTTTTCCTATTGTGGACGGTATTTTCATACTTATCCCTCTTTTGTAGGAGACTGCACGATATACCGTGGTCGTTTTCGTGATGATTGTTCGCTTCATTTCCTGCATCCTGTTATCTCCTTGCAGCTCTATCGATCGGCCATTGTCCGCGTTTTTTCTGGGAATAATAAACGGGCGCGGCCCAATTTGCTTTCAAACGTGCCTCTCTTTCGTTTTGAACTTTGTTTTAAACCCGTGTTTCTATGCAACACGGAACGGATGCCAATGATGCATCAATGGATCGATCCTCGTTGCGCGTTTCAACAACGGATTAACACGTTCACTGCCACGCGTGTTCCTAAAGAAATCTCCTTCAGGTCAAGCGTACTTCAGTACTTGTACCGATATTTTAGTAATGCGAGTGTGGTGGTCGCAAGAATCATGTCTCGCATCATTTGTTTCCATTATTACTGTTCACGTCTGCAATAGAATATTGAGAATAGTAATTGTATTGATAATAGTATTGATTTATATAGTATATTTTGGATATTTTAATTTGGATTATAATATGAATGCCCTTCGACTAATCGTAACAAATACACTTCTTAGTTGTGACTTGCATATAAATTATTCGTGGCTTGTCTATTAGAGACCAGGATCTCTCACAATTACTGTTTTGCGCAATAAAAGTATTGAGAATAGTAATTGTATTATAGTATAGTATATTTTGGATATTTTAATTTGGATTATAATATAAATGCCTTTCGACTAGTCGTAACAAATACACTTCTTAGTTGTGAATTGTATATAAATTATTCGTATGGCTTGTCTATTAGAGACCAGGGACTTCTCACAATGTCACAGCAGATAATCGTGTCTGATGATTAGAGTAGAATATATTCATAAACTAATTGTCGTATCACCATGAGACTCGTGATATTAAGATTAAAAGATTTAGAGAATTATTTAGAGCTGCAAAATTGTTAGGATTATTTAAAAATACAACGAAATCTTGTCAAAACCTTCAACGGAGTCAACATAATATCGTAGTTCGAAAAAATAATTCTATTATAAGTATAAGTATTAGATTGCATGCAAATTATGTTATTCGGATAAAAGACGATAAACGGATCGATCAAACGCAAAGGAATTTAAAAAAGACAATAATTTTTTATCCAAATTGTTTGGATTGTTAACCTCAGCTTTGTGTAGAATGTTTTGAAATTTTACATTCAAAATAATTTTTTTATTATTTTTATAATAATTTAATAGTTTTATTACAGAATATCTTTCCAAATACCTATGAAGATCGTTCATAAGTGGTCAAATAAGTGAATAAGTGATAAGTTCGAAATCTTATTTTTGCATCGTGGACGATAATTTTTTTCCAAGAATGGAAGAAACGTATTGCAATTTGGAAAAGTAATTGAGTAAACGATAAAAATTATCTTTGCACGTGTTCTATTTGTATTTTCCTTATCGCTTCGACCGAGTGTAAAAAAATAGATTACGGATGTTTATCCAAAATCAAAATTTTTATCGACGATGTTTGAAGAAACGGATTCGTTCCACGAATATCGCTATATTTTTTTTTCTCGCGTGTTATCTGCTCTTTATAAATTTTTCTACTTTCAAATTTTGCATAATTGAAAGCCGCAATCTAGAAAGAAGATCAAGCAAGGAATTAGGAAGAAAGCAATTATATAATAATTAATAATTCTAGTTCTTTCGATATTAAAATTTTTGAAATCTCTTATGTCAGACAATAGAAAGTATAATAATTACACGTGGTAACATTTAAGACACGAAATATTTTCAATTGCAACTCATTGTGAAAGGATTTAATAATCGTCTGTTATCGTGGAAATGACAACAAAATTTCAACGTGAAGATTTTACAATTTTTAAAATTTTTAAAATTTTCTCGCAACGAGAAGGGGGATGGAAAAGGGGTTGTGATTCTGTCTCGTTGAAACTTGAAGTTTTTTTCCTCAACATTTTAAAGAAAGAAGAAAGCGTTGGAGATTTAAAATATTATCGCGATAAAATAAAGAGTCGAGTAGAAATTAGTTCCTTGGTTGGTCTCTCGGTTGGGAAGAGTCGAGGCGAAAGATAGATAAGAAGAAGGGTAATTGATCGATACTTTTTCTATATAGCGGTGGAAAAATTGAAAGGCCACGCGGATAGGGTTGAAAAGGTTGCTATAGGAACCATAAGCATACCTGTGAACTTTTTATCGCGTTATCTCATCGATATTCAATCCCCGTCTTTGAAAAGTTCGATCGATGTAAAAAGAATCCGTATACCCCCTTGATACCTAGCTCGAGATATCGATAATTTCGAATTTTCAAAATTATTGCTTAAACCGATAAGAATTTTCGATAAAAATTAGAGCGTTAATTAATAATATTGGAGATAGAAACATTGGGAATAGATTATCAAGAAATCGTTTAAAACTATGAAGAATGAAAATTAGAGATATTCCAAAACCAAAGATCAATAATAAAATACTGAATAAACTGTAATACTATCGATAGATATCACCGTCGGTAACCGCTACAACCGCTGAATTCTTTTCAATTCACGCATCGACT
>NW_006263313.1:364195-365137 GCF_000469605.1 Apis dorsata | reverse complement strand
ATATATATATATATATATATATATATATATATATATATCTTTATTCATAGCCGTATTCATAATCTAGCATATAATATAACGATAGAAAAGCCACAGTTGGTCGGCAGAGTTCTTACCACCGTTGCTTTTACAACCGGGTAGACGTTGCCGTGGCAGAAATAACGGGGCTCTTTTTATACACTCTGGTCGGGGCTACCACACGCGTGTTCAGAGACACTCTCTCTAAAGCACGCGCGTGTGGCGTGGCGCAGCCTCGCGGCCGTGCAATGAACAAACCGATTTCACCGTGGGCCGTCCAACCGTTCCAATCGTTCGACGTAATAACTTTTTCTTCCCTCGTTTCTCCCTAATTCGATGACTGGAAACCCGTACATTTGTTAGCGGGGAATTAATTATCGATCTTTTCCTCGCGTAGTTTTCGAATGTTTCAAAGAGGACGAATTTTCAGCGTTTTAGATTCTTTTGAAATTTTGTCAGGTTTTTGTAATTTTATAACGTTGCGTGGTGAGATCCGTGTAACATATTTTAATACGCATGCGTAGATATTCAGATAATGATGTGGAATAACATCTATCCTATTTGCATGTGTAGGACGTGCAAAGTATGTTGGGTTAAGGAACTGAAGGATCCTTGAAAATATACGTGGGCTAAATTACTGTTAATTCGATCGATTCCAGCCTCGTTCGCTTTATATATAAATTCGAAAATCAAGCTGACAAGTGGAAAAATTTTTTTTCAATAATAATTATCGAAACATTCACTATTTCAATCTCGTNGGTCTCAATCGATAATGGCCGCACGTGTGCGAAGGCTGAACACGTTGTTGCCCCCTTAGTTAAAAAGGAATGCTCCTCCTCGTAGTATCGTTCGCCTCAAGGTCGTAAGTTGGAACGGAATCTGAGCGAATCGCGCACGTGCGCGCGCGACCGTTTTCATTCACCC
>NW_006263313.1:361180-363966 GCF_000469605.1 Apis dorsata | reverse complement strand
CGGCCCACACGCCGATTTAATTTTATTGCGAGTCGATTACACGCGCAACGACCGGGTGATTCGAGATAAAGGTGAGGAGATGAAGTTTTTTTTATTCTTTTATTATTATTATTATTATTATTATTGTGTTCGATTTGTTTTTTTTTTATTTTAAGACGGTTGATGGATAATTTTGAAATCGAAAAAAGAAAAAATTGACGTCTCTTTCTCAGGAATTTCTTCTTCGATTTTAAAAGAGATATAATGTGATTCGAAAGATATCTCCAGTCAATTGTTTTTTATTTTTTTTTTTTAAATAAATATCATTCAATTTTGTGTATATATTTGAGAAGTAAATGAATTTAAAACGAGTTCTCGGATTCCAAAAAAAAAAAAAAAAAAAAAAGAAAAAGAGATCTGATTTCCAGAAGTAAAACACACCAAAAACGATCTAAAAAAATACATTAATAAATATCGATTATCCACAACATTCACCCTTTATATCCGAATGAACGTATCGTATAAATTGATCGTAAATTGGTTCCGTCATCGATGATTCGGAAAAATCCAATCCAAACTACTTCTCCCCTACTTGTTCTCGCGAATATTCAACGATGTTTTTTTGCCAGCAGGGGCTGGCAGGGTGTCTAAGGAGCATCGTGCACTTGAAACTGTGCCAATCCTCGAAACCGAGTTCCGCCGGCCGCATAATAAAACGATCGCGGATCCCCGTGGAAAAGGGCCAATGTCAATATCTCGAATCGTGCACGAGCCACTTGGAATGCGCGTGGGCTCATTCAACGCGCGTTCCAAACGTTTTGCAAACCTTCCTCCCCTCCCTTCCCTCCTCCCTCGACGGGAGGATGAAAACTTGTAGAAACAATATGTTTATCCTTATCCCCCTCCCGTTGAAATATTCGCGGAATTTGTCCGGAAGGTATCGTCGCCTTTGATGGAAAAAAGAATAATCGATATATATTGAAGATGCAGAGGATATAAAAATTCTGATACGACAATACAATGCGGATTGTATATATATATGGTATAGAGTACAAAGTAAATATGATAAGTATAAATAATGGAAAAATATGTACAGATATGGAATGACGCATAATAATACTTATGTTACGTGCTATCTATTAAATATAAATATTAAGATAAAAGAAATAATAAGATTATATTATCGATTTATACAATTTTTATACCAAGTATTGTAGAATTTTTTTAAAATAGCTTAAAATCTCCTTAAAGAAAAATAAATACCAATTCCTTCGTGAAAAATCATCCGATTATTCTATTATATCAATATTGTAATTATTAAAATAATAATAATAATAATAACTTACAATTCTGTAAATCTTTCAGAAGGTGAAACGAAAATGTGGAAAATAACATGTTGGGGTGGAAAATTCTCGGCTATATATACTTGGCATCCCCGCGTTGTTCGAGGCGCCCAACGCGTTATCCTAAAAATAGTTACCACAATCCAAGAAAATTCGAGGAAATGATCGAAACGAAATGTCTTATTTTTTTTTCTTTTCACATCGATCACGTGACTCGATGTTTCGTAATCGGGAAACGCGCGGACAAGAAGTTTCAGGGACGGCGATATTGATTTTTGGCTGCTCCTTTTTCCGACCCCATCCGTCTGCGATTCTGTCCCCTCGAATCATTCGCCATCGACTGCACACACGCGCACACACGCCCTTCGATACGTGCATTTTTATTCCCCCGCCACGTTTCCACGGGGAAATAAGTGGCTTGGAAAGAGCTACGCCTTCTAATTGCGCTCTCTGAAAACACTCGCCGCGTGTTCGAAAAATATCGTGTTAAAAAAACTCGATCGTGGTCTTTCGAAATTGCGAGAAGTTTCGAATATTAAATTTTTCCACTATGATTTTTTTACGTTTCTTGGTTGAGAATGAAGAGTCTATTTATCTTGTTCTAGTTATTTTGTGAACGAATTTTATTGATCGAATTCGAGAAGAGGAAACGATATATCTTTGTTCATTTATATTTAATCCTCATTTTATCGAAGATGTGAAAACATTTTCAAATCGATTCGAGTTTGAAGAAAAATCAACCAAAATCACCTCGAATCGATCTTCTCAATTATTTCCAGTTATTTTATCGAAAACGTAAAGGAATTATAGAAGTAATTCCGATATTTTCGTTTTACAGACTCGTGACCGGGGGCGTTCGTTCGCAGAATTAAATTTTTCCTTCTCTCGACCATACGTTTGTTTTTTTTTTTTTTTTTTTTTGACAACTCCCCCTCCCTTTTTTCCCAACGAAACAATTGAATCTACTCTAATTGAATTTAGTTGGAATACTCGAGGTTTGATATCACTGTGGATCTCTGTACAATAACATATAAACACTGTGAACAAAATCTAGATGAAAAGATGGACGAAACGAATGAAAGAAAAGGAAGAACGATTTCCAATATAACATATAATTATCCCCATCATTTATATATTCGAGAAAAATACGAGTTATATATATCGGGCTATGGATAAAAGTTTCGATCTCGATTAAAAGAAAAAAAGAAATCTCGTTAAATGAAATAATAGAAAAAAATCGAAGAGATTATTTTTCCGCGTTTCTTTCTTTCTTTTTTTTTTCGATCGAAAACGAAAAAAAGGATAAATCCATAAATGGTTTACGCGACGACTCGATGGTGATTGAAATGCACGAAACGATTTGACCGGAATCAGAGAGGGAGAGGGGAGGGAGTCGCGCAGGAAGAAGGCTGACGGGAAACAAATCGAGGAGAGACAGTGGAACGCGGCATGGGTGGCGTAATA
>NW_006263313.1:359682-360907 GCF_000469605.1 Apis dorsata | reverse complement strand
AGAGAGAGAGAGAGAGAGAGAGAGAGGGCTTTATAACGGTGCGTACCACCCTCGCGCGGTTGGGGGTGCAACATATATAATTTTATGACGCTGCACAACGCTGCTCCCCCCTCTCCTTCCTCCGTCAAACCTTATCTCTAAGTGCATACGTTGCCCGCCAATTATCTTTCGCCCGCCATTTTCTTTCCTTCCTTCTTTCCAGCTTCCTTCCCTCCAATTTCGTCGATAATCCTTTAAAACCACGAGTATGGAATTATGATTCTCTTATTTTTTAATCATTCATTTTTTTTTTTTTTTTTTGAAGTGACATCGAAAAAATTTTGAGACTGGTGAATGAAGTGTTGTTCGAGATAACATGGATGTGTAAAGTGGGAGGAGGAAGATCAATCGAGGGGCGTGATTCGTCTATCGATGAGAATATCAAATTGTATATTAAAAGTAATATTGTTCCCCAAGGAAGCTATGAATCATGATTTGGGAGGCGTTCGACATTTCGTGATTTCATTTATCAAAGAATGATGCAAAGAAAATCCAATGCTTTTTTTTAAATGTACAACTAGAAAACTAGAGCTCCATCTCGTAAGATATCGATTTCTCTCCCTCCTTTGAACCTTGAAATATCCATAGTTAATTATTAGAATATCATTGTTCAATTTAAAAATTCTCCTCTGAATCTTCGATAACTCGAACGGAATTTTTCTCTCAAATTTTTCAATATTCAACAAACAAATTTCTCTCGTTACGAGCGAATAATAATAAAATCCAAAACTCACCGGATCCAAAATAACTTTTCCAATTACGATTCATCGACATGCGATCTTTTCTCGGCATCATCGAAACATCGCATTGTGTTCGACATCCAAACTCGCGCAAGAATCGCGACAAGATACACCACGTTCTATAAACTTGTTCAACTTTATTTTCAAAGCATTCAAAGCAAAAAACTTTTATACTCGAAACACCGTTACACTAATTATCGCTCGCCCAGACCTTCTAGAATCCTTCCACGTTACACATAAAACGCGAAATCGACTTTTTCTCCGCGAGACCAATATATCGCGAGACGATAAAGATAAGATAATGGAACGCGACTTTTTTTCCTTTTTTCCATATATATATATATATATAATATATATATTTGTATATATAGAATATATACGTACACACACATATATATTTTTTTTCTTACATTCATAACACGCAGATTCTCGCGAGCGTCGTCGCG
>NW_006263313.1:357020-359478 GCF_000469605.1 Apis dorsata | reverse complement strand
TTCTCTTTCCCTCTTGTCCATCCTCCTTTTCTTTTTTTTTTTTCTTTTTTTTTAAATTTTCTGTTCGGTATTTTTTTCTATTCGCATGTCGTGCTTCCGATCGATCAATGGGTTTCCGGGTATAGGGGATATTCTCGGTATCATGTGCTTCCCGGACGTGTTTCAACGGAAATACAGGTAAACGAGGCGAAACGGCGGCTTATTCACTTTCAAGGACAAGGAATCGCGTTATTAATCTCGTTTCGATTAATCGTCGAGCAAGAATCGGGGGATAATTAAGCGATACAAGTGTAATCGAAAGAGATTAGTAATTGTATGACTTGTGGAACGAGAAAGATGTGAAGTTTATTTTCGACGAGTGTTTTAGTTTCAGTCGAAAGATTAAATGACAGATCGATCTTCGAGTTTTGAAAGATTGATATCACGATTTGGTGTTTTTTCGTAGTAATTCTATCCTCCATAACGAAATTTTGATTTTTTTCTTCTTCTTGTTTGTTGCAGGTAAGCCTATCCTTATGGATACATTGTTCAATTTTAGAAGATATTAGCATATAAAGTGAAGCAACCACTACGTATCGCAGTGAGTTTATTAATAAGAGATTGCTTCCACGCTTCACTCGTAGAGAGGCGTGCTGGTATCGTTGAGTTGCAGTAATTATGCATCTGTGTCGACGGAACGATATTAATGTAATATAAGAATGGATGGAAATTCAAGGTTTATTTGAAAAGTAAATTCCAATAATTATTTATTTATAATTTTTTTTTTAAAATCGTCAAGGAATTTTTTTTTTTTTTATTCAGAATTTTTTCCACTGGAAGTTGAGGAAATTTCTTTTATTCATTTTCTTACACGTACAACGCAGTAGTCGTAAAATCGATTGACACGGTTAGTTAATTATCAAAATTAAGTCTATTTCAATTATATAAACGTTACATTACATTGAATTTCATCATCAAATTAATTTTCTTCGAAGCATTTGATAATTTGATGAGGTGATAAGTGAATTATATAAATATTTTTAAAAAATTATGTGCTGAAAGCATGCTCGGTTTGAGAGAGAGAGAAAGAGAGAGACTGTGTGCTAAATATAATTACAAGGTTAAAAAGTAGATTCGTGTATTGAAATATGAAATTGAACACTCGAATCTTTAAGATAAGTGTATTTTATATGTGTATTATTGTTTTCTTTTCACCATGTGAAATATTGCACGTTGATGTATTTTTTTTTATTTTTTATATCTTTATAAAAATCTTAATGTATCTTGCTATATTATAAATATTTATTTTTTAAGCTTCTTGGAATCTCAGAAATATTGCATAACACGAAAGCGAGTATGCTCTTTGCGTCGTGCTTTCATCGAATCGAAGGAAAAAAAAGAGTCACCCATTAAAACGATATCGAATTCTTGCTAGCCTCTCTGAAAGCCAACCCTCTTTCAATCGATGCACAACCTCCCACTTTTATCATCTCCCGTAACGCTATAAAATGTCGCATATTCATCCGTGCAATTATTATATTCTCTTACGTAGCGATGAAAAACAAATTTTCCTTCATTTTAGAATTTTATTAACGATTCTTGGACGGTTTTCGAGAGGAGAAATATGCGTAAAAAATCCATCCAAGTGTTATCCCTTTTAAATATAATATAACACAACATTATTGTATAATTATGATACTTTCTGGTAATTTAATGGACGTATTAAAATTAACAATTCTTCAATCCTCTCATTTTCTTTCTTTCTTTCAGAAAATTGGAAAAATCCAAATTACAATCTTGTCAATCAACATTTAAAATATGGAAATATATCATAAAATATTATCGTTTCACGGTTCATTAACCGGTTGGTAAAGTAACACGGCAACCCTTTTTATTCCCGCGAAAGACCAGAGTCTATTTTAACCAATGAGGTTAGACCGGCGGTATTCGAATATTTGGCGCGAAAAACAGCGCGGTGGAAACGCGAGCAGAGGGGAGAATTACAATTTATAATCAAGCCCCCGTTGTCCGCGTGCGAATGAACGAAACACGACGAAACAACGGCGTTGCGTTGTTACAATTTCGTGGGAAAAAAGGAAAACTCGGTTTTTAATAGAGAGGATGGGGAAAGAGTGAAGGAAATTTATAAGAAGGCAAGTTGTTATTAATTGTTTTCTCTTTTGTATCGTATTGTATTCTCCTCGCGCGGGAAGAATTCATTTCGATACGTGAAATAGTCGAAAAGATGTTTTAGAGGACCAAGAAATTTAATTTGTAATTCGAAAGTTAAAATTAGTATACGTATTCCCTCCAATTTTAAAATAATAATTTTTATTAAAATACGTTTAATAAATAAGTGTACAAGTCCCTTTATAGTAAAAGTGATTAATAATATTGTTCATTTTCGACGTAATTACAAAATTTATTTCTCTGTTATTCTAAAACATACTGAAACTTCTCCTATTTATGAACGGCAGTA
>NW_006263313.1:352736-356605 GCF_000469605.1 Apis dorsata | reverse complement strand
GTATATTACATAATTAATAAGCTCAAAATATTTTATTGAAAAAAATTTGCAAAGAAATTATTGAAAATGGATCTATATAATAATATCTAATTTTCTCATAGTCCTTGACTTACTATAAAAAAAAAAATAAATAACTAAATCGCCTAGTAATAATTTTTAATGTATATATATATATACATATATATATATATATTATCGTTAATAAAATTTTACGATAATATAATCCTCGATTACACGTACCAATAAATTTCGAATATAAAATATTATTCATCGAAAACTAACTAACATACATATTCTCTATCTATCGCATTAGATACATTAATTTACTAATTTACCATATTTATAATTTTTCAACCACATTAACATTCTTCCCGCTATCGCGTTCCAATATTTGAATTAAAGAGGATTAAACGGCGACGATTCATAATGCGTTTCGTTTTGACTCTGGCAGTTTATAAGAACGGCACGCCAGACATCGCTGTCCTAGAAAGTCGCGGATTCGCTGGAAACGGCGGCGATAGTTTATTCGTGTCACAACGCGGCCAACGTTGCCGCGATCGATAACACGTTGGACGTTACACGATTTCGTCGATGGAATCGAAACTCGATTCCTCGGCCGTGCTCGAGTTTCCATGAATACCGCTCGATTCGTGGGGAGTTTCCTAGAGAATTTCGATTCGCCTCGGGAATATAGGTGTCGAGTTCGAAGGAGGTGGCTGATTGGATTTGGATTTGCAAGTGGTTCGCTCTTACGATGAACGAACGAACGAATTGTTGACTTTTTAACGCGAGAAGAAGGATGTTGAATTTAGCGATCGTGAAACTGGCACGTCGTTGAACGAAATTGTGAAATAGTAAATTTTGTTTCTGATTAAAAATTTCCTAGTCTGAGATTTATTTATTTTTCTTGTTGGAACAAATTGATTGAGTTAGGTTAAATTTCCGTGAAACTGTATTAGAATTTTTCGAAAAGAATCGTAAAAAAAGAAAAGTGAAGTGGAATTTTATAAATGTTTCTATATATGTTATGAAAAAATAAAATGCTGATAATTTAATTCTTGAATTTTTTTCGTAATAATTTCTTTAGACAAATTATTATAGGAAGATGATATAAATAGGTTATACATTGTAATAAAAATTACGATTAAATTAAAATTTTATATAGAAATAATAATAAGTTTTTTAATGTTATTTTCATTACTTACCACGAAGGAATTTAACTGCTCGACCAAATAGGAATATTCTTCATTGATTTATGCGGTTCATATTGAGATGTTTTATAGCGATGATATTGAGGTTATAGGTTGAATAAGTCAATCATACTTTAGCTTATGTTTGCTCCATTTAAGACATAACTATATCCTATCCTTTTTTTCATTTCACATTTCAATCCGTTTTTAAATAAGAATCTCGTGTTGTAAAATCCATTAAATTCCAGATGTTCAACTGGATTAGAGATCGAAGTATTCTTTTTTACGAATATTACTACGAGATTACGAAAACATTTTGAACGATGAGAGAGATTAATGCTATCCCGCACACACTCGAACAAGAATATATAAATTTCATTACCTTATGGAAAATAAGAAAGGAAAAACAATAATTTTTAAAAAAAAAAGTGCTATCACAAATTTTATTTCCTCTCTAGGAATTTTCTAATTTTTCCCCTAGAAAAACATTGCCAAATTTATACATCCATTCCAACTTTAAAAATCTATAAGAAAATAAAACCAAAATCAATTAAACACCAAACTCAAATTTATTCTTTCGTCTTTCCCCTGAAATCGACCCAGAAGGAAGGAGGAGGAGGAGGAGGAAAAACGAAATGGCATCGTACACAAAGTTACCAGCATTTTGAGGAGCTCATGTAAACGCTCGCGAGAAGAATGGTTGTTGTATTTTGCGTGTGGTGGCAGCATCGCTGGTAGCGAAAGAAGAAGAAGGGAGCGTGAACAGAGTGACAGGAGGCGAAATAATTTTCTTCCTTAAACAGCTGCAATCTTCGTGGAACGATCGTTGATTGGTTATCGTTATGTTAAACATATATATCCGGGATTTTATTGCTACTTGTATTTGCCTGATGTTTTACGAGATTGTTAGGAGAAACTGCGAATAAAATCGAGTAACGATGATACCCGGCTAGGTTGGGGCCGATCAACGAAAGATTCATAATGGCGCGTTAGATGGATATGAGAAGAGGTGTGAAAGTTTTATGAAGCTGTTTCGACCATTGGCTTTAGGTTTTATGATTAGGGTTGGATTTCGTTGAACGATCGATGGAACGAATATTGCTTTGGTGGATTGTGGATTTTGCGAAACAGGGATACGCAATGTGATTTATTTTAAAGGTATTCATTAATCCTTCGAATGATTATTACATTCTGTTTAAAATCGTTGTATAAACAGTGGAGATTATGAACATTTTTTTTTTTTTTTTCATTCATTTCATTCTATGTATTCGTGTATACGAGCGTATAATAATGTAATATAATAATAAAAATAATATATATATATTTTTATGGAAAAATAATATTTTCAAATTGTAAAATCGATTTAGATCTTTTTCAAAATTTTTTCAAGAAAAATTGGGGTACTAGAAAAAGATGTTTAAATTTTCAAGAAAATTTGAACATCAACGAGGAAAATTATAGAATTTCCGGTCGAGTTTCATTAGCGTAACAAGAAGCGCCGCATTCTTCCGTTCGAGGCGTGTGTCAGCAAGAATCGAGGATAGAATTATCGATATCCGTGTTTCACTAGAAAGTAGCCTAGGTTACGATTGCAAACGATTGTTCCTCGAGCGTGTTATTTTATTGACCAGGCGGGAAATTCAATCTTGTTATCGTTCTATAAATTTCGATTCACTGGTATTTCTTTTTATCGTTGAATAAAATCACAAGAGATATCATCGTTTTATTCTTATTTCATTCAATTATTACGTTAAAACTTTTTCTCGAGATTATTAAAAATATATATATTGTTACAAAATTTTAAAATTAATTTCTTAAAAAAAAAAGAAAAAAAATTATACCTCTTCGTTTCTCAATTTGAAATTAAAATTTTCTTCAAAATATTAAAATTACTTTTATTTGTCGGAACTGAGAGGATAATAAAAGAGATATAAAAAATTGGAAATTCCAATTTACGTGACCATTCAGAAGATTTGCCAATTTAATGTTGAATTACCGCGAAAATAATCGATGGGTTCCGGAAACCACGATGCGATTGTCTTTAACTTGTGTCGCGTAGAAGGCCAAAGTGAATCGAGGCTTGTTAACATCGTTAAGCCCGTGGGAGTACAGTTCATCGCGCATTTATCGAGTTATACCTTCAATGGAAGTATTATTAAACAAAATTATTCCATGGTAAAATTAATATTAATTTTACCAGAGACAGTCGATTGCTACTTAAAATTAATCAAATTTAACGATTCGATCTCTCCTTCCTGAATTCATATGAATTTTTAGACCGATTTCTATTTCTGTAATAACACAGATTACAACCTTTCCAGAGATGTAATCTAATTTTTTTTACCGGAAATTTTATCACCGATACTCGAGCAGATAGCACGATTGAAAGACACTCTTTTGCGGAGTGACGTTATTCTTGCATAATAGGTAGCTTACACAAAGGCATTACATAATTCTGAAATTAATGATAAGTTTTAGAATTCGATTATAAAAAAATAAGAGAGATGTGAAATTGTTAAAAAACACTCGATCATCGAATTATTTAAATGGTTATATTTAATTAAACAATCGAAACGTTCGAAACATTCTCGAAACTTTCAATTATTAAACGTTTAATTATCTCTTCCCCCCCCTTTTAATTCCCTCGATTATCGCCGTTTTAATCATCGATGATAATAA
>NW_006263313.1:352114-352457 GCF_000469605.1 Apis dorsata | reverse complement strand
AAAAAGAAAATAAAAAAAAAAAAAAAAAGAAAAATTATATCGACAGCGCGCAAAGATCGATGAAGAATTAACGAAACTTCCGGATTGATTCATATTCGTCCAATCGATTAAAATTTTTATCACGTTCCTCGTTCACCTTCCTCGATTTACGTCACGTATAATATTTGTTTACACGTGATATCTTATTCGCGGATTAAAACCCCGTGTCATAAGAGTAAATCGATTAATGTGGAACAGGAAGAGAAAGTGCTTTTACAACGCGCTGTTACGTTTCATTAAATCCACCGGATATTTCGAATCTGTGCAATTAATTCGCATTACGAAATAATAATCGATTGGCCTT
>NW_006263313.1:349983-351796 GCF_000469605.1 Apis dorsata | reverse complement strand
GAGAGAGAGAGAGAGAGAGAGAGAGATTAAATGGAATAGATACGAGATCAGAGATTTAATTTTATTGTAAAAAAATCGTGAGAAGGAAAGATGTAAAAAAAGAAAGAGGAGCAATTGATTAGCGGATTTCCGTTTTAGAAAGGAAAATTATGATTTTATTTATTGAATATTTCCTTCTTAATTCAATTTTTTTTAGAAAACGAACGAGCGATAATCCGATAATGCAGTTTATTATTATTATCGATGAAATAAGTATACGTTTTGGATAATCGAATCGAAAAAAGTAAATTTCGTTGACGTTTCTTTAAATCATCGAGTAGAAAAAACTATGGCCTACAAAGAGTTCAGGGTTAAACAAACGTATTACGCATGCGGTGAAACTCTACTTCAACGTTGCAATTTTCTCTCTTGAAATATGATTTATCCTTCGCATTTCTTCCTTTTGTTTGCTTCTTTTTTTTCTAATGATTACTCGAGAATCAATTACCAATTAAGACAAGAGAGTCTGAATTCTCAGGCAATGATTGTCAATTGATTAATATTAATCGCAAGAATTTTCAAATTCCGATTTGGGGAACGAGAATCATTGTCGACCGGCAAGTCTCTAACGCTGCTCTCTATTTTCATATGAAAAGAGAATAAGGGAAGAGAAACCGTGGCTGGCTAAAATTGTCGAAAGTTGACTTCGCGCCAACTTCGCGGGGAATATCTTGGCTCATATTTCGTGGAACACAGCTGATGGAAACTTGGAATCTTGCACGAAATATCTTCAAATTATTCCTCTTCTTAAATTACGAATTTCCTTTTGTTTCGAAAATTTAAATATAAACTATAAGAAAATCGATTACTTTATCATACATCCAAGTTCGAACAAATATATTTAAAAAATAAATAAATTCATTGCATCCGAGTTAAAACACGCGTTTCTGTCTTCGTAGAGATCGAGCGTGGGGGTATATTAATCCCGCGTGAAAGGATTTTCGTTTCAGGGAATATGCAGTGGATCCGTAGGCGGTCCGGAAATTGCACGCTATTATCGTCATTGGCCAGTTTTCCACGTTTCTGCAACTTTCACCACGCGTGGCCACGTGACGACGTTGGAACGAGCTCTGAACGTGCGTGCCGCTCGTGCCGTGACAACGATGGATTTTTCTTCTAACGCGCGGGGAAATCGTTTCGTTTCGATTACCCGAGATACCCTTTTCCCGTATGATTCCGTTCATCGCGATCGCATCATCCGCGCAATCTGAAAAATTGGCCAACCATCGAGACAAAACGTTTCGTTTTGCAATAACAAAGTTGTTTTTCAATTCCAATCACCGAATTCTGTCGTCGAATTGTGTATGAATTTCTAATTGTCGCAGGATCGACGAGATGTTTTGTATTCGTTTCTACAGGAATAAGATATATAATATATGATGTATAATAACTATTTCGAAACAATTATTTCGAATTTAAAGAGTGTTAGAGGTAGTTTCGAGAACTTTTTGTTTTCGAGCAAACTCGAATTTATATTTTCGCGCAAATATAATCTTATCTTTGTATGAATAATTTTCTACGCAAATATCGTACGAGATACACAACGTATAACAAATTACTCGAAATCGAAAGTGAAGATCGGGTTTACTTGGAGAAAGAAATTCGAAATATGAATTCGTTCGAAGGATTATTTCATCCAGGTATTTCATTCATCGGTTCATTCATTCATTCATTCATTTTTTTCTTTTTTTCTCTCTTTCCCAACAACGGCGTTCTCTCGAGAAATCGAGTGAAACCGCGTTCGATTTATCCGCGCTCGATCCACCACGGCTAC
>NW_006263313.1:347875-349917 GCF_000469605.1 Apis dorsata | reverse complement strand
CTGCCTCCCTCCCCCCTCCCCACGCCGTGCGCGCGCAATATTGCATTCATTCGACGAGAGAGGTGCTACCCTCGCTCACCCCCTCCCCATCTCGGTTTCTCAATTACCACGGCGACGACGACACGCTCGTTGCGATCGTTGCGCCTTAAAGCTCGTTTCACAGCTCGCGTACCACGACCTCGATTCCATTGCGCGCGAGAACGAATCAGCTTCCCCATCGGTCTCTCCCCTTTTTCCATTCCGCTTTCCTCCTTTGTCGAACAAAGGATTAAACTTAAAAGAAGAAAGGATGCAAGTACGGCTTCGAACGGAAGAATTTTCCAATTTCTCGAAAAGCTTTTTAATTTTCACTCGCTCGAAGAATTTCGTCCGAATCCATGTTACACGATTAATATTAATATGGATCGAGTTATACATGGATATATTGGATACGTTGTCAGGTTAAATTGATCGATGGCTAACGATTTTATTATTATTCTTAGGAGATTATGTTTAAGAATTATTTATTATTTATATTTATTTATATTTATATTTATTTATATTATATTATTTATATTTTTCTGTATCTCGTAAAGGGGATCATCGATGAATATACCTTTCCATATACACAATGCTCGAGAAAGATCGTCAGCGCGTTTATGACTTTTTTTTTTGGTGATTTTTATTATCGAGGAATCTAGTAAGAAACAAATGCTACATTTCCAGAGAAAAATATAAATCGATGTGCAATAACTTCATATATACAATAGCGACTAGTTACCCATACTCATACAGTCAGTCAGTACAGTCATTTTATGTAGAGCGACTATAGTCGTCCATAGTAACGAAAGGATTAAAATATACAATTGCATTTTTAATATCGTTCAGAATTCTAATCGATATTCCATTTAATTTGGAGATCGTATTTTTTTTTTTTTTAAAGAAAAAGGGAAATTTATTTTTTTTTCGATAAATATAAAATCGTAGAATTCGAATACAAGAATTATATAAACTTCGTCGAGTATTTATTTCAAGGTTTTCAAATCGGGCACGAGTTTATCTTAATATAATACCTTCGTTAAAGTTTTGAGATTTCGCGGAAAGATTAACTGGATTAATAAATCAAGTTTCATAGAATATCCGTCCGTGAGAAAATAAAAGCAACGCGGAATCGCGTCACCCATCACGAACGAAAATTAAATTAACTCGGTTTCTTAAGCAAACTCAATGAGATCAATTAAGGGGAGGTTGTTTTATTCGCTGAAATTGGTACCAAGACAGCGTGTACTTTGATTTTTAGACGGCGCCATCGGGATTCCTCTCTGCTCGAGCCGTCGACAATCAATGATCCATACGAATTTATATAGGGATTAATTTAGAAATTGACCCATTGTTTCAGATTAAAATTTTCTTTCCATTTAATCGAAAAGTGGAATGGAAAACAGAATATAAATTTTGATTTTTTTGATCAATAATAAATCGTACGTTTTATCGAATATGCAAAGAAATAATAGAACGTATGTATGCCATTTAAAAATTTATTGGACAGCAATAAGTTATCGGATAGTATCAAATAGTTGCTCTGCATTCAGTGACAGATATGATATCACTTTGTACTGTAATAAAAATTTAACAGTAGCTTTTTTTTTTTTAATGAAAGTTTTATTACATATTACAAACAAATACTATATAAATATATATAATATATATATATATATATATATATATACTATATAAATATATATACTATATAAATATATATAAAAAAAAAGAAATTGCCAGATCATATAAATGCAAATCTCGAAGAATACGTTATACGTGAAGAAGTGATGAAAATGAAAAAAGAAATGAAAGAAAAAAATAATAGGATTTAATAAGCGCTTAGTAACAAATCGAAAGTCACTAGCGGATAGATCGAAAGGATAGTATCGAGTTCCTTTTTCTGCCGCGATCCATTAACCTCCACGAATGCAAATGATCACCGAGCAAAGGCCAAGCTCTCTCACTCTTCCAGACATTCTAATTCAAAGCGAAAGTCGACTCGTTGAATTATGCGACGCGTG
>NW_006263313.1:336191-347509 GCF_000469605.1 Apis dorsata | reverse complement strand
TTTTTTCTTTTTTTTTTTTTTTGAAATTAATTCTAAAAAAAAAGGAATTTTCATTTGGAAGTCGATTCGATTCGATTTTCGAATAATAATTCGTTTTCAATTCATACAATCGCTATTATAAAGAAAAAAGTATTATGAAAATTCAAACTGAAATTAAAATTTGAACAAGAAGTTTTTAAAATTTAACTAAAAGAAAAAAAAACAAGTGAAATAATAAACTTTTATTTTTAATTTCGCAAAGCTTTCATAAAGAAATTTGCATATGAATCCTGCTCGAAGAATAAAACTTAAAAGGAAATTTGCGAGATAACAAAATTATACATCGAGCCTCATCCATCTATCCATCCTCTCGATGAATTTTCAACCTTGATACCGATGCATTAAACGCCTCTTCTCATTGCACATGTCTCCTCTCGACCCTCGATCCTCTCAACCTCGGTGTGCGATTCGCGAAACGCTCCTTGGCATTTCTTCCCGTCGTGGCCCGTCTCCGCCTGGTACGAGCTAATCAGAACTCGTTACGTAAAGAACTCGCGGCAAAGAGACGGCACGCTTGATTTTCCGCTCGCAGCCATGACACGAGTAAACTTTGTTAACGAATAGCTCCCTTGGGAGCACGCCACCAACCGGATGGAAACTGAAACAACGTGCGAGATTATGCGTTAAACCCCTTAACGTACGTGTCGTCGGTTTTGTGAATTTGGTGTCGAAAAGCGTGAAAATCACTTCTCGTTTACCCTTCCTCTCGTTCGAGACGAAATATTCAAGCTGAAGAATGAAAAGGAAGAATATTTTTTTTTGATCGGTTTTAGAGAGTTATCTCCTACACGATATTTTCATCGATTCGTTATTTGATCGTAGAAATAGTCAATTTTAGATGTAACTTCGAACATTTTTCTTCTTTTCTTTCGATTTATTCTTTTCATCGATTGCTTATATTGCGTGATTCTCTTTGTTGTAATTGGAATGAAAAAGATCGAAAAAAGTTATCTTGCCCGGTACCTTGCACTTAACATTTGAGGTTAAGTGTTAACCTTTGCAATCGAGAAATGTATCCCAGACGTTCTATCTTATTATATTTTATCTTATTATAATTTCGAAAATTAATTTCTATATACTTTCTCCATTTTATCTGACGCACATTCGTTCTTAATTCAGCTAAGTAAAGAAATTTAATTGCTTTTCCTTTGAATTAAAGAAATGGAGAATCTGAATTCGATAAAGCTAACTTAACCTATATCGTGTTTCTTCCACGGAGAAATAAAGATAGAAAGTCGACTTACGGTATATAACCCTTGTAAATTTATGATTCTAGTACAATAATATATATCAACAACGTATTTATCCTACTTACACGTGCATTTAACACCAATTATAACGAAAAAGAATATATACATCACCAAGAATAAGCATACTTTTATCATGTCTAAACGAATTAATTCTTTCGATCGGCGAATCGTTTATCGCGTCCAAAAGCGAAAGAAAGAAACGATTCGATGGATGGGAGATGACTTGGTACGGAAGTTAGTGCGCGATAACGAAGGGGAAACGAGATCAAGGATAAGAGCAAAAGAATTGACGTTCGGATGCTCGGTTGGAGAGGCGGCGACAACCCGCTTCTTTCCCATTTGCTTTCGAAACTTTCGCTCATTGTTAAACGGCTTCACGCTCGAATTCTCTACGTGGACATCCCGTTTCGATCTCGATTCGACCGACTGTGTGCGACAACAATTGTGTGTGGAAAAAAGAGTTATGGCTTTTAAAGAGAGGATCGTTTCCACTGCGATTTGCATTCGAATGGTGCGGGTACCGTTATCGCAATTGAACGAGTTTGTGAACGATTAGTGGACGATGAAATTAAGGAAGAAAATGTGATGAAATTCGATCATCGTTGGAATTGGAAGATGTGAAGGTGGAATCGTGATGAATTTGATTCGAAGTGAGAAATTCGAAATTCGGTTCTACAGAAATTGTGCGATTGTGCGGGTTTGATCGAAGTGTATATGGAATGACACGATAAAAAAAAATTTGGCAACGCGTTTTATAAAAGCGTTGTAGCGGCAGGATTGTTGTTGCATTGCGGAAACGAAACATCGGTGACATCGATCAGTGTTATGCAAATTTTAGCAGTAATATTCCAGCTTCCGTGTTCTGCTCATTTAAATTCACGGTTCTTTTTTCTCTCTCTCTAAAAAAAGAAAAATCAAAAGGCATCGCGCAAGAGTTATTGTTTCGATGCAATTCGAGGCAAATACATTCAGAATCGACCTTTTCGAGGAAATCAGAATTATATATTTTTCGTAATAGAAATATCCTGGAATATTTAAATTTTGACAATTATGAAGTTACTTCTTTGTTCGATCATCGAATGCGCGTAAGACAGTTGGAAATACGCTATTCGCATTCCAACTTTCTACGTACAATACAAATCATCGCTCTCGAAATCCAAACACCTCCAAGCAAATCGAACCAGATCTCGTTCGCCTCGCTCTCGAGGAGATACGGCTATATCGCTGTTGAAAATGGCAAATTTTCACGTTTCATCGCGTATTTTATTAAAAAAAAAAAGGAAAAGAAAGAAAAATAAAAGAGAAGAATTTACGAGGAGAGACGGGAGAGCCGGTAGAGCGACGCAAGTCGGCAAGACCCACGTCACGTCGCGTCCATTGAGGTGGGGTGCAGCCGTTCGTCGTCGGTTTCACGGCGAACATCGAAGCGAGTTGCGGCGAGCGAACCGAGCCAGTCAACCTGAAACCGCGAACAACCGCGACATCGCGTTGCTCCGCGCGCGCACTCGATGGCGCCAGCCCTCCTCCTTTTGAACTCCTCCTGTAAACATTGCGATTTCGCCGCGGCCATCGATGGGTACACGCGATTCACGGCGCGCAAATTGGGTCTCGTCGGTTGATCTCGCGGCGGTGATCGTTGATTAACACGCGGAGTGTGGATTTTTCGACGCTTTCGAAATCGAGGCCGCGTTAATAATAACAAAAGTTGGAAAGAATTATTCGCATCGATCTTTCGAATTAAAACACCGACCTTGGGAGTGAGAAAAGAAGTGCGCGGCTCGAGGCTTCGTGAAGGAAATCGCGTCGTGACCGAAATCTCGGCTAAAATCCGAGAAGAGGAAGAAGGGGAGGGGAGGGAAGAGGAAGAAGAGGTGAACCGCGGCCCGAAGAGATCGGATGGAAAGCGAGGCGAGCTTCGATCGATCGTTTCGAAGGAAGGGAAGAAGAACCGGTCGGTGGGAATCGAGGATGCGGCGAAAGCTCGATTCCAAGTTCAAAGGATAGGTGGTATCGTGTTTTGCTTTCGCGTTGCTTATCCGTGGAAAGTCAAACGTATCGAGGGAAAAGCGAGGAGAGAGGGAGAGAAGGGAAGGACACACGGAGACTTGTTGCACGCCGCGGACTTTCACATCGACTCTGTTCTTTCCTCTCTCGATTCACGATTACAAAAATTACGATTCCGTCGATACGGAAGAGAGAAGGGGAGAATGAATCGATTGTTGACTTCGATCGATCGATCGATCGATCGATCGTTGTTGATGAAAATTGTAAACACGCGTAAAATGTGGTGAAGGAGGGGAGGGGAAAAGATGGTGGTACGTGGTGGAACTATAGCCAGCGGGCTACAACGCGACTGTTCAATTGTCTTTATATAATCGGGAGAACGGATGGAATTTTGTTGTTGTTGGACGTGAAAGAAAGAAAGCAAATGGGTGGATCTATGAGGGGAGGAGGCGGTTGGAATTTTTTCAGTGAAATCGTCGAAGTTTTTTCTCTTTTTTTTTTTTTTTTTTTGGCAAATCGTCTCTCCCATCCGATTATCGAGAAAGTGATTTCGCTGAGGTTTGTGAGTTATGGGATACGATAGATAGATGGATACGAAAATTGAAACATGAGTAACGAGCGAGTATATATAAGTAAACAGGTGAAATATAAGATAGCTGACAGAAGAAAGTGTTACTTAAAATAAACATTAATTGAATAGCGTGAGTTTTTTTCTTAAAAAAAAAAAAACTTGAGCCAAAGCTAGAAAATACTTTGCTTTCACCAAAATATATCTATCGTGAGAAACTTTAAGTAGCTCGATACTCTTCATCCTCTAATCGAATCTCTCTTGGCAATGAACGTTCAATAAACCGATTATATACTTCGAGCATTTTTTGAAAAAAGCATAAAAAAAAAAGAAAGAAAGAAAGAACAAAGAAGAATCCTTTTTCACATATCGAGGAAAATTTACACAAATTCGCAAATCGTCGAAATATATAATTCCCGAAATTTCAAAGACAAAATCCCAAAGAATTTAATTGCAACGGAGCTTCGAAATAAAACGACGGGGATACGAGCGAGAGAAATGAATTATTCCGGAGAAGCTATGACGGAAAATTAAGAGAGGAAGGAAGAAAGAAAGCGCGGGATAGAACGAGACACGAAACGAAGAAACCGGGAACAAGAATAGGATAAGAATGGAGGATAAATAAGAGAAATACAGGAGGAGGGAAGAAACGTGGAAGAAATCGATTATACAGTGATCAATGGCGGAAAATTGGGCGGCGGATACGTTTATTGGTTGTGGCGGCCATAATAACTACGCGATAATAACGCGCATTATATTCACGGCTCGTGCGTCATAAGGCTTCGAACTGTCGGCACGGCGGTGACATCGATTCAGCAGACTGTCCAACGCGGTTAAAATCTAATTATTCGAGCGGCCCATTATGTGATGCGCCTCGAAACGAAAACGCGAATTCACTTGCGCGGAGGAAGCCGACTTCGTGGAACGCCGCTTCTCCCATCTCTTTTCTTTCGTTTACCATCGATCGTTCACGGTGCGGTGTGTTAGTGATCAGTGTCACTTGGTGATGCGTGTCAAAATTGGCTTTGGAATCGTGTCACTTGGAAACATCAACCAGGTATATTCTCGCGTCGCGTGTGTGCGAATATGTGTAACGAAATATCCGACGACTTTTTTCTTCGCGAAAGTTTTTCAACGAGTTTATCTTACGAATTTATATTATTTTTAATTCGTTGCGAGACTTTTTGGTCCTTTCTTCGCGAGGAATTTTGAGAAACGAAAAATTTCACATTTCTAACTTTTTATTTCGCGTGTCTAGGGAATTTCGAGTTATATAGTTCGGTATTTAGAGTTCGATGAAGTTTCATACGTTTATTTTCCTGTCTAGTGTTACTATTTATCACGGCCTTGGTAGTTGTCTCGACGAATCGAATTCATTTTGCTGGTTCGACGACTTACTAAACGAGACAGCGTTCGAATAAACATAATTAGAAATTCAAATGACAAATCGTATTGATTATAAATATATATATCCAAATCCTACGCAAATATTATTTTTATGGATATAATCTTACCGTATATATATCATTCGAATATATTGATTAAATTCTTTTATTACCATTCGCTTCTAAAATTAAGAAATATCGAGTAAAATAAGTTCGAGCTTTGACAGATCGATCGATTTTTTTCCTCTTCCGCTTATCTCTTTTCTACTCTTGCGTCTCGTTTCGTACGAGCATTACACACACACATACATATACACACCGTTATCGACACCGCTTTTTTTTCCCCTTTATTGCGCAAAATGTCAGTTTGACATTTTGCTCGGTCATCAAAGACGCGCAATTATTATTTAATTGCGTCACGACACAATGGATGAAATAAAATATTTCTTCGCGTTTCTTTTCCCTCTTTAATACACTTTCCACGTGTTGAAAACGCACACTCTTTGTACGCGAGTCACGCGGAGACTTATGGAAAAAAGAAAAAAAAAAATCACGCTTTCTAATTATTAACTTTTAACGCGAAGTTATAAAAATGCTGGATCGATGGAAAAATGGAGGCCCGTTACGTTACGAGAATCTCGTTCCAATAATCGTGACACGTATAAAATTTATTTATTTTTCTTGGATGAGGAGATAGCAGGGAATGTAGGAACGTGGTTTTCCACGGTGGTCCCGAATTATAACCGACGTTTACGAGGGAATTAGTCGCGCGAAACGCGGCGTGAAACATAGAAACGAGAGGACAAAGAGTCGGACTCGTTCTTCTTAGTTCCATGCGTTTCACGCTTCATCATTCCCTCGTTCCTCGTTCCTGTTTTTCGAACCGTTGTGACCATAAGATTAGAAAGTGGGCGGCCATTTTTTTCTTTTCTTTTTCTCTCTCTTTCTCTCTCGATCTTAATCGTCGCTCGAACGAATAGTTCCTTGTTTTTCGTCGACTCTTTTGAATTGAAAATAAATCATTTCCGACGAGAATCGGTTGATTTATAGGTTATATATATAGGTATGAAACGAGAAGAATTTTATAATCTCTTGAATTTTAACATCGAACGTGGCTCGATCTAGCGAAGACACATCCAAGTTATAATCCGTTTTATATATTTCATTGACCTATTTCTTTCGCAATATCGATCGCTAAATTGCCTCGTAAATTAAATTACAAAACACGTTTTCCATGGATAACGTAATTCCTTCATTCAACGCTGTACTGAATCGAAAAGTTGTATTTATTCCACATACAATTCTCGCATAATTTCTCGCCAGACCTCGAATTCCTTCTTCACGAAATTCTAAGATTCATCGGTCAAACTTCGATGTTGCAAACTCCATTGCAAACCCTATATGACTCTATTCCACGAATTTAAATTCCATAGTTTTCGCGGTTCGAAATTTTAATCGATCACAATTCACGCATCTTTTTCATTTCAAAGCTACAAAGAATGTAAATAGTTCCTCGCATCGCTATCGCACGAAAATACACGAATACCTTTTTCCAATATCGTCGCGGACAACAGAATAGAGAAGAACAACTACGAGAAGGAAGCGTTATCGATAACAGAATGCGATAACTGTGTTAACAGGCGGTCTATACACGCATCGAACACGTGGCGTGGAAACGAAGCGAGTATACGGATAGCATTGCTGGTAATATACCGTTAGGCGGGGACTCGGTGTACAGTACCGTTCACAAAATAGGTGTCGATGCGTCCAAATTCGTGTCAGAACGAATGCCTTTTCGAACGATGAAATTCGCCCGGCTAGACTTAACCAATGAATCGACGGCTCAGTGAAAGTCGACGGACGGCCGATCCTCCTCCTAATCGTCACTTCTGTCGATATCATTCTCGATTTCCGCTCGATCGAGCTGCGAATCGAGAGGAATTAATAGGCCATAATATATAATCGAATATTTGATTGGTGGAAAAATGCGAGTTACTTAAATCAAAAAAAATATTTTTCTCGCTACGACGAAAGAAGTTTCTATCGTTCGTTGATTACGAGAAGATTCTTATGAGAATTGTAAAGAGGAAGGATTTTACTTTGGTAAATTTATCACGAAGGAAGGATTAAAATACGATCGAAGTAGCTTTATAGCTTATTGAATAAAAATATTGATTTAGATAAGCGGCTAGCTTTGGAAAATGACCGTGTAATAATACATCGTGTGGGAATAAAAATATGTGAAACGGTCGAACAAAAATTGATCGTTTCGAGTATTCAGAGATTATTAAATGTGAATTGATAATTTAGTATCTCTTAACTTCGAATTATCGAAACCTATCTATCTTTATTATTTTTTTTTTTCTTTATCCATATATATATTGCTTGTAATAAATTGCGACTTGAATACGGTCTCAAGATATCTTCTTTATTCGAGAATTTTAGAATTCTGAATCGTTTATCTTATATAACTTTAAATTAAAATTTGCAAAGCTGAGATTTACGATCTTTACGATTTTGAATTTGAATCGAAAATCGAGGTTGGATTAAACGTCGAATTTAGAATTGGATGTAATAGAATAATGTTGACTTGGGTAACGCGTTTTGATAACAAGTTTTGGAAATTCGAGGGATCGAGGAACAGGAAAATTTCGATAAATTCGCGGATAAAGCGTGAAGAAACTAATAATAACAGTAATCGTGCATGGTTCGTGAAGAAAACGGTAGAACAGCTAAGGAGTTGCGCATACGATTATTCAGCGAGCATCGATGACGCGATCTCTTCGTTTTTCCTTGAGAACAGCCTCGGACACGATACAACAATCGAGCTCGTTGCTTTCCTTTTAAACGTTGCTCGCGTCTCTGATTCTTTATCTCAGGTTTCTTAGCTTTTTGCTGTTTTTCATTTTTTTTCCTTTATGAAAATTTAACAATCGAAATCCAATTTTTAAAAGAATGATTTCTCAAGGAAATATATGTATAATAATTCACGAATAAAAGGAGACGAAAGAAAAATAGCAAAACTTTATTGCAAATAAATAAAATTAAAATAATTTAATATAATAAGATTAAAATAATTTAATCAGATAATAAATACAACGAACCGTGGCAAAAAAAAATTAGAAGCATAAAATCCGCGAGGGAAAATTATATCGGTTAAAGAGATTAACCGCAAGGTAAATAAGGAGGTAATAGGATTTTAAAGCGTAGAGTCGTTTCAAAAGTTGAGTTGCAGAAATGCTTAGAGACAAATGAGTCGATGACTCACTTGTAGACTTTCGCAAACTATAGTTGTGTGGAAAACCGGTGGAAAAAGAACGCAACATGAAAACGGGAGAGGGGGAGGGAAGAGAAAGAGATAATACTGGCTTATTAATTCGTATAAATAGAAAATCTCCTCGTTCAATTTGTCACGATTCCTTGAAATTCTGTATATAATACGATCCAATTATCTGAACCAAAACTCGATACAAATTACAAAATAAAAATACAAAAATAAAAATCTAAATTTAGAAACGAGGAATGAATTTCCAAGAATTACGAATTTATCATGGCCGAGGATCCAAGTGTTATTTTAACCCGTTCAGTTTATCTTGATTCAGCTGAACACGGCGAAAAGTGATCCTTGCGTTCCCATATTTGTCGAATCGCGAATATCTCTTCGTCAGAAATTAGAGAGGCAATTAGATAATTCCTTTTCAAGCGTTTTATCCTGCATCGCTTTTACCTTTGCTTCTGATGGACGTTTGTTGTTGGACAATGATAAAAGCGTTAAGAAAAAGCCGTTTCACCGTTTTTCCCTTCCCTCCATCGAGATACATTTCTATGGATCTGGCACGTCGAACCGGAACCGAATACTGAAAATCGAAGTTGTACAAACTTGCTAAACTAAAAGAACGAGCTCTTGGTTCTTTTATATATACACAAAGTTGGAACATTCTGTTATTCTGGATGATGATTAAAATATTTTAATATTCAAAGGCTGTAGGAAATTGGGTTGTTGAAATTACCAATTTAATTAGAGGTTAATTTATCTCTTGCTGTTAGAATCGATAGTTCGAAAAGTTGTTTAAAATCGTCAAGTTTTGCCTTTAAAAGAATTACTTCAATTACGTAGCTTCTCTCTAAAGAATAATAATTTTCCTTTTTATATCGTATACCGATTAGAATAATTAAAAATATATGTCGGATTTTTATCTCTTTTTGATCTATCGAGTAATTTCTCTCCATAAATTTGCACGATAAATCCATGGGTCGCGAAAAGTGTCGTGAAATTTAAAATACGAACTCTCCACGATGATGAAACGATTTGTAACCGAAATTCTCTCTCTCTCTCTCTCTCTCTCTCTCTCTCTGCGCCGGATCGTATTACCATGACTCGTTAAGTTAGTTGCACACGCTGAGGCTAACGCCCGTATTCTGTAAAGAGCGTTCTGGTGGGTGATGTCGCTACTGGTTACGATCGAACCGATGGTTAAAACGGGCAAAAACCCTGGATTATATTATACAGGGGCTTTCTTGGCTCGCGTGCTGCGATCTTATTAGCCTACATCGAAACAACGAGCGGCTTCGACTTCTTATTAGAGTGTGACGTATCGTCTAAGTGAACTTGAACGGTGACGATTTCATCATGGCGAAACGCGTTCTCGATTCTTCGATCGGATTTGGATTCGTAATTTTAATGGTGAATTGATAGAGTTTCGTGGAAATACGATTCGAAAGATTTATTTATTTATTTATTTTTTTTGATTATATCTTTCATTTCTCAAATTTAATTTCAAATTTTGGGATATGTAATTGGATCGTCCGTACGAATGTTTAATAACAAAATATTTCGACATTTTTTAAAACTATTCAACAGTGATGAAACGTTTTAATATTTGAACAAGTTGTGCTCGTAAATATAACAAAATTTATCTATAATTCTAAATCACGGAACTGTGAAGTAATTCTGGTATTGACTAAAAGCTAACCTCTAAATTTCTTGTATCTGTATTATTGTATCTTGTATGTCAGAGACTTGTTATTACGTGTAAATAATCGAACCATAAAAGTTATCGTTAAATCGATATATAATAGAATTTCTAATGTGTAACATAGATAGGGAATTTTATGGAAAACGATGTTACCGTGTCACACAGATCAAAGGACCCAAATTACGCGACGAAATGCTTGTTAGCGGTTACGAGATTACATTTGCGTTAATATATTACCAATACTAATGAGGAAATAGCAATTCCAATGAAATTATTGCGGATTCCATTATACATAGTACACGAAATACTATCTGCGAATTCTTGTTCACGACCGCGACGTTGAGAAGGTTAATCGGGATGACCATCGAAATATTTCGATGAGAACCGTCGCTACACTCCACAACGATCGAAAGTATCACGAGAGTACGCGTTATTAAATACTTAGAACACTCAATCTCAGTCTTCTCTCGAGGCTATCGTTTTTTTACGATAGTTTTAAAAGACTATACGGATAATCAATTTAGCGAGTCGTATCTTTTTGATTGGAAATTGTAGGCTGATGTAACAGTACAGATTTTTCCATGAATATGAGAATTTAATTTTTTATAAATTTCGAATCGCATTTCAAGTAAGAAATTTAATTCATTATGGGTATATATAATTATGATTTGGAATGTATTATCGTAAAATATTTGATGGATTGAGATTCGAGGATATATTTATGTTTTAAAGTAAATCTAATAATGAATTAATCTCCAAGATTAATGAAATATTTGAACATAAAACAAATGATTGTAATAGTTGATTCAAACTTTTTATTAAATCCCCTATTTATTCCTAGAATAAACAAATAATCATTCCACATTTCAATAAACTTATAAAAATATAACCATATATTTAAATATCCGAAAAATTTCTCAATTTTATCCCTAGATTCCAGAAATTCCCTACAATTCTCAATTTTCCGCAGTATCAAATGCATAAATTAAAAATTCATCGTGTTTTCTCATCTCGCATAAATTCGTTTCGAGATGAAACGGCATACTTTGCATGTCCTAATTGCATTTCGAGAGCGAAACAACACTATCGAACCTTT
>NW_006263313.1:333879-334253 GCF_000469605.1 Apis dorsata | reverse complement strand
TTTTTTTTTTTTTTTTTTTTTTTTTTTTTTCTAAGAAAAGTTTTATAAGTGAAATTTTTAGTAATAATATCATTTGTTGATTTTAGTGAATTCGTCGTGTGATTATTAATTTCAAATCGTCAGTTTTGTATTGATTTCGTTATTGGAACGAAGAGATTGAAAAGGAAGGACGTTATTCCTCGTAGATTTCGAAATTGTTGATCATTTTTCTACTTGTATTTAACTTTTTTTGACTCAAATACAGGAATCGCAAAAGAAAAAAACGAATGTAAGTAAAAAAGTTTTCACAAATTTCACCTGAAATTCCAAGCTGCACGTTTCTAACCTCAAAGAAAGCGGCAAGATACTTTTCAAAGCAGATCTCTCCAAGCAAA
>NW_006263313.1:333320-333846 GCF_000469605.1 Apis dorsata | reverse complement strand
CAAACGAAAAAAAAAAAAAAAATATGATATTCCCATTTTCACGACCCGAATCGTCGTGCTTTTGTTTAAAAAAAAGAAAAAAATATAATCTCTGATTATTCTCAACAATAAATCACTCGGTAAATCAACTACGAGCCATTAATTAATCTAATGGCGGTTTAATGGCATACTAATCCATCGAACCGGACGACCGACAATTTTGTTTTTTTTATCATTCTTATTGATAAAAAAAAATCCTGAAAACGAAATGGAAAAAAGAAAAAATGAAACTCTTCGCCCATAAAAGACGATGATAGAGTTTCTTTGTATCTTCAACCAACTTGGTGTTTCCAACTTCGAGGTCGATTAATTCCTTCGCGACCGGAAAACGAGAACGCGCCATGATATTCAACGCGCCTTTTACGGATTCGAGAGAGGCTCTCGCGAACCGTTAAAGGGTTTAATCAGTTGTTTCTAAAAAGGATCCTCTAAATTTAAACTGTTAACACAATTCCTTTTCTTAGCTATTGGTAATCGTTTGCGCGTT
>NW_006263313.1:325036-333236 GCF_000469605.1 Apis dorsata | reverse complement strand
TAATTCCTTCACCTTTCTAGGAAAATTTTTTAAGAAAACTTTTTTTTTTTTTTTTTTCTATCAATTGTTAACGACGAAGAAATATTTTTTTTTTTCTTAATTCGTTGTTTAATCGTTCAAGTACATAATGTGTAAAGGTTAAGAATGTTTTGCAAATTTTGTTATTACATTTATTTCATAATTGAATTCTATATTTTAACTTGTTTAATTATTTCTTTTTTTAGATTTTATAATTTTGCAAAATTCGATAATAATGAATCTATTTTCTCTTTATGCAAATCCCTTTCGTGTTCTCGATCTGGCGCAATATTTTGTAGAAGATATTCTATCTTTTTTTATTTTCGCTTCAATGGCGTAACGTTGTTTTTAAACATTATTTCATTGTTATTATTTATCTTTAACGAGTTTTAATTAAATTTGCAAGTCTTCTTCCCCGTTCAAAGAAATTTACCATGCTCGAAGAGTTAACAAAAAAGAGTAGAATTTATTCCTAAACAGAAACGAGCGTATCTTCTTCTTGTATAGTTCTTATGAATTTTAATTTTGTAATCATTAATGCGTTTCGTTCTCCTCGAAGTATTTGTAGTCTGCTTTNTTTTTTTTTTTTCTTTCTTTTAATAAGCAACATATTAATATTTGAGACAATAAATTTTTTGAAATTATCGTGCTTCATCTTGAAAATGTCAGCTATCTTCGTTAATGGAGTTTCCATGGGGACGCATTACCGAATGCTTGGCAAATTTAGATAATATTTAAATGAGAGATAATAGGATTAAAGACGCTTCGTTTACGCTTCCCTTCCTCGTTTTAAAATTAAAATAATGAAAAAGTGAAAAAACGTGCAATGGGTGGATAAGGAGCGTCCCGTTAAAAGTAATTAAAAAAACATCGAATCGAGTTAATCAATCAATTTTTTTTCTTTTTTTTTCTTTTTTTTTTTGCCATCCATTATTCATCACACGAATCGAATATTTTATATTATTTTATACCAATCGTAAAACGTGTCGAAACAAACAAAATCGAAAGAAACGAATCTTGAATCTTGAATCTTGAACTTAAAATATAAATTATAAATTATTATATTTAATGCGCGATATTTTAACTTAAATCAAAATATTGCGATTATATAATTCAATTCTCGAGGATCAAAAATAGAATGAAAAACAAAGAACTTAATTTTAAATTATATCAAGAGAATCTCTCAGGGGATGATCTCCTTTGGACCACTCTTTTGTACCACGAAATTAACAAAATCTTTATTCACTCAATATCTTATTACCAGCTCTGTTTTCCTCGAGATTAAAACTCTCGTTGTTCCTTCTCTCCTTAAAGTTACGCAATATTTTTAATTAAAATTAATTTCAAAGGAACAGTTGAATATTAAAATCGAATTGAAATTAGTCACCAAGTTTTCAAGAGGTTCTTTTTATTCGATGCCACCACTTCGTTGACACGATTATATAAAAAAGAAAAAAATCATTCGCATACAATTAACTTATGCTCGTGTAACTAGAACGTGTCAGTGGATACCGTTTGTTCCTCTTTAACTGGATCGAGGCCTCACGTACGAAAAATGCGTTGGAATAGCAATGAGCCACCGATGGTGATCACCGTATTTTAACGCGGTAAAAAAAATTCCTGCGTGTTTCGATGCTTATAAATTCGTTAAAACAAACATCGTTTCTCTCTCTCTCTCTTTTTTTTTTTTTATTATGCTGATCTATCAATCGAGTCAATTAATCTTTGAAGTAAAACATAGATAGAAGATTTTATTTTACGATTGAGATTGCAATTTTATTCAGTATTGATCTTATGAAAAAAAAAAAAAATATATTAAACAGATGTTCACAAAATTAAATTTCTCCTTTTTTTTTTTTTTTAATTTTCCCTTATATTTATATTATGCGAATATAATACAGAGATTAATAACAATAGAGTGATTAAATAAAATAGAAAAAGCTAATTATGGCGTCGACGTAAATGACGATGAGAAGGTACAATAAGATCGTAATTATCGAATACAATTAAGTATCATAAGCTGTATCATTAATTATACCCAGAGACGAGATGTTTCGGTGTGCGTCGGCCATGTTTAAACGTGTTCGCGGGAGATTACAAAAACGATTTAATTCGAGCGTCGCCAACAAAACGCGATTAATTACAGGGAATAAAGCAGTGACGGAAAATCGTTTTCGTATAAATTAATAATCCAATGGAAATCGGGCACAATGGGAGAATAATGGAAGAATAATGGAAGAATAATGGAAGAAAATAAAAGTCTGATTATTATCGGAATAGATGCGACAAATTTCGCCATGGAAAGTTAGGTTATGATTTCAATCTCGTCTTTTTTTTTTTTTTTTTTATTTTTATTATATATTTGGACATTTTTATTACATATTTAATTTATATTTTAGATTCTTCGATTATAAATGTGAAATTTTTAATTTTTTTAATTTATAAATATCAAGAATTAATTTTATTTTTCTATCATCTAACCATTTTTCGAAAGTTTGGCCTTTTTCACGGAAGATTACGAAAATCGATTGCGAAATGAAAAAGTAATTTCATTCCTATTATCCGGTCCACGCTCATGTATATTAATTCATTATTGTCGTTAGAAAGTCGCGATCGGTGGTGGTTAATTAATCGGGAAAAAAAGCATCAGTGAAAACGATATTTTTCATTCATATTAAGCAGTTTCATTCTTAACAAACAACAAATAATAGAAAAGAAGAAGGAAGAAAGATATAAATTCGAATACAATACGAGAGTTAATTATTAAGTAATTGTAAAAAAATATTATATCTATTAAGGAGATGAACTTTCTTCGAGCGAATGATTTAATGCGACTGATAAATATTCTTCTTAGCATCGACACGATGCTAAATTTAGTCGATATTACAGTTTCATTGAAATGTATGATAATCGTGTTTTTCATTGAATTAAAAAATGTTAATTAATACTGTCGATTTTGACGATAAAAAAAGTTATTCTGCTTCTGTTCTTTCAGATCGAGTGTTTTTATAATTAACGTGCAGTAGGTGAACTGAAAAAAAATGGAAATTATATTTTTAGAATTATAAAGAAAATTAGATAATTATCTAAATAATATTAAATATTTTCTAAATTATTAAATTATAATTATATAACTCTTTAAAGTTTAAAGTTTTTAAAAAACTTCTAAATTTTATATTTAGTTATATAGTTCTGAAGTGCTTTTCGATTTATTCCACGTTAAATAATTCCTAAGCATTCAATTAATCAAATCAATTACTAAGTATCTACAAACCAACTACTAAGTACCATGATTAAAATTTCAAGCAACCTCTTCGATATCCAAGTTAAACTTCTGACTTCCCTAGTTTCCACTAGAAATCCTGCCAACTTTAATCACAATTTATCGCTCGAACTTTTATCCTCTTTTCTGAAGAAAGAAATTTAAAAAAATAATTTTTCGTCCTTTTCTTTGAAAATTATTTATTTTAAAGTCGTCAGATATTTCGTTCTTTGTACTCTTTCCATTCTTTTTTTTTTCTTTTTGAAAGAAAAATATCAAAAATGTACAATTTTTCTTACCTTTCTACAAACTTCAGGTCTATTGGATACCGAAATGTATCTCGAATAATTAAGACGTTTTCGATATTTACGAGACAAACCAAAGAATATTGTGATAATCGGTAATTAAAGACGGTGGTATATACAAAATAACAAAAAGAGATAAAAATATGAAAGTGAGGGAGGGAGTGATAAACAGCGAGACCACATTCTGTGATAAAAGTGATTGGTGGTGATCAGTGAAAGTAATCATGTTCATGATGATCGAGCCAAGAAGCGACAGGGTGGTCAACACCCAAACGAAACATCACTGTTACCAAGTAATCAGAACCACTAAGGTGCACCAGAGCTCTAAGAGTTCCAGGATTGTCACCGTTCAGGAGAAGGTGATCAGATCAAGGCTGCAGATGGGCTATTCCACGCCTACCAATTTCATCAACCGGTACTTATGCTATATATCTTCATATATCTTTATAATACGTCGATAATGATCATCGTCATTATTATTATTATTATCATTTTTTTCATTAATATGAAATCAACCTTACCATTTCCACTATTATTATTATTATTATTTAATCTTTGAATATTTGGAACGATATTTTTATCTTTAATTTACAGGATTCCGAGAATAAAAAATTCTCTATTGTTTGAAACTTACAAATTACCAGATACTCAGTCACTCTCTAGAACCCTCTAGAAAACTAACTAAAAATTAACCGCAACGAGAGTCTAAGTGTAATTTATTGAAAGAAATTAAAGGAAAGGGACGTAGAGTACGTCTGTAAGATTGAACAATTGAACAATCGTATAAATATAATTTATGATTCGTAATTCGCAGCGTGTCCTAATTCATGGTTCACTTCCGGGCGATGGCTCGTTTCGAGCTCGCGCTACACAGGCTCGAGTTACGCAAACAGTTTCCGGCTATTTTATGGAAATTTTTCACCCAAAGAACCCCTCTAGACCGGGCTCTGCTGTGACTTATTCGCGTTAATTATATGCATAAAAGGGAACAGAATATCTGTCGAGTGTGGATCGCGTTCCCACGTGATATTTTACACGCGTAAATCTTCTCTCGAAATATACACGATGAAATATTCGAGTGCAATTTTATCTTCTAATTCTGCTAAAGATAAATCGGGTACAAGAGGGAAAGGATCTTTGTCGAATAGATATTAAATTGTACTCGAGTGATAAATATCGACATACAATTTCGCATTTACTTTTAACTTTGATTCTCAAAATATTTCCACCATCAATGTTCCAATTAATTTCGTTAAATAAATAAATCTCTTCATTTTTCAATACTTTAAATTTTCAATTTAATAATCGATCTTCAGAGTTCGATTCTAAATTTGTTTGTTAAAAATTACAATTCTCTGTAATAAGAGAATTCCCTAGATTCGTCTGTTTTGTCCTAGGAATTTCCATCCTTCAAATTTTTAGTAACCTTTCTTCTTCTCTTTCTAATTTCCAAACTGTTTAATTTCCAACTTAAACATTCCTTACATCGCTTGATTACCTCCTCCTAATTAAATATTCAATTCAACTTGTGTTAACCTCAAATTTACCGTACGATTTTATCTCGAGTAGATTATTATAAAAATTATTTTATATCTCTAAATGAACAAAGAAAAAAAAAAAAAGAAACCAGTTATCGACACAAGACACGAAAAGGGGGCTGGTTGATTTTCATCACACGGAAGAAGCCACGCACGATGTGTCCCGAATTCATTAAAGAAATTATCAAGGCGTGCTCCATTACCACAACTCCGCTTCTTCGCGTCTCGGCTAATTATCATTGAACAATTAACAACCGTTGATTGCCATTAACGGTTGCTAGCGCGTGTTCGCAGATTCAAACGATCCCTCAGTTGCGTGAAATAATTTCCTTTAGTAGTAGCACGCGAGCACTATCAGCATTGCTGCTGTTCCCGCTCTCTCGAGCAAAACTAGGGGGAAAAAAACGAGAAAATGTTTTTGAAGCAATTTCATCGTTAACAAAACAATTCGTTAAATAATATTACGATTTTCGATCCTTTTTTTATTTAAATTTACAGAATTTTCTATTCCAATCTGATCCCAAAAATTATAGAATTATAAATTTTCGCAGGCGATCGAACATACAAAGTTCCATTCGTATATTTTTAAATTATTATATTTCCTTTCATTTTCTATAAAAATTTACGTTCTCTTTTGTTTTATCTCTCGTATATATTAACTTTGTAAAACTAGGAGGAATATTTTAATTTAAAAAGATATTTTTTCAGGAAAAATCACTTTGACAAATTTTTATAAAAACTTTTATAAACAAATACTTGGAAAAATATACGTAATCATATACGTTATAATCGATCCTTCTTCCTAGTTATATAATTAGAATGCATATGATTATCGATTGCGTAATGCCAGGTGTCTATAAATATAAAATATCCAAAGTTGGCAGAGAACCGTGAAACAACCGTTTGAAAAGCGAACCTGTTAACGAAATAGCTTCTTTAGCACGAAATGATTCGTGAAAAGGCGCAATGGTTTACTTTTTGAACAGCTTGTTTCCCGATTTAAAACAGCCGTTGCCTCTTTAAAAAAAAAAAAAAAGAACGCTCACAAAAGATTCTCCCTTTTCTTTCTTCTTGTTTTTTTTCTTTTTCTTTCTCGAAATCTACGCGGAGATTTCAAGCGGAGAAACGCACAGAGAGAAAGGGAGGAGAATTCTCGTGAGCACCGAGCGAGTACCTCGCACACGAATCCACTTTTGCACGCGACGCCGTTTAATTACGTGACGTTAATTTCCCGTATACACGTAACGTGAATCGCGCGATTTCACGAGAGATTGCGCCTCCTCGTCCACTTTTCTATCTTTGTCTTCAATGAACCCCAGTTTTCCGAATCTCTTTCGGCCGGGGGAAAAATCTCTTTCGAGATTTATTAAATCGAGTGTAGAAAAAAAATTTGTACAATTTCATGATGAAACAAAAGGATTAAATATTAGGAAATTGAATTCCTTGTTTTAAGTTTTTAAGATTTGTCAATCGTGAATAAATGAGTATAGAAAAGTCGAATTTATAGTAATGTTAATTTATAATATTGCTTTGCTTGATAATCGATGACAATATTGAAATAAATAATAACTATGAAAGTTTCGTGTAAAGAATAAATTAATTCCGTGAAAGCGATTTCACAGAAAACAGAAAATTGCTCTGTTTGCTAACAGAGCAGGATATACAAGATAAAAAAGAAGAAAAAGTTGTAAAATAAAAAACTAGAAGTGGAGAAATTGAAATCAAAGCGTTACGATCTTCCACGCACAGTTCTAAATTGAACCAGTCGAGATCTGCTCTATTCCACGCAAGTGAAGTTCTACCAGTGAAGGAAGGAAGGAAGGAAGGAAGGAAGAGAGTGAAGAAGAAGAAGGAGAGAAAAAAAAGGATAAGGAAACACAGTAGAGGTTTCTATGGCGCGTGTCCAAGTGGCAGCTGATGCACTCCACCTGAAGCCTACGCGTCTGAGGGTTTTGTCTTGCTATGAACGCACGAGTGGCTATGCGCTAGAACATCTCTCTTCAATTCCCCCTCTCTCTCTTTTCTCGTCTGCCGCGATAAAGTAGACGCCGTCCAACGTCAAACGCCGCTCTAAGACAATAGAGAAGTCGCTTCTAAGAATTTATCGAGGGCGCAAACTGCGAGAGCAGGCTCGATGAAAGGGCGTTTGTTTTCCACGACGAGTCGGTTGAGAGAGACTCGTATTCACTTTCCGCTTCGAGGCTATTATTTTCACTCCTGTGAATGCAACATTTTCCATTGCGTCGCGATGCTATTTCGATTTGCTTTTCAAAGGAGATATATATATATACATATTTTTTTAAAAGAAAATGAAATGGATTGAATTAATTTCCTGGTTACCTAGAATCAAGCTGTTATCGATTGTCGGTAAAAAATTCTTTTTAAACTTGTTTCGTTAGTTGGATCCTTAATATTGTGGAAAAAATTAAGGATCACTTTGTTTGAAGAATTTATATTTTATTTTTTTCCAAAGCTGTTATTATTCAAAAACCTAACCTAATTTCTCCAATCTCGTTCTAGAATGTATCGAAATCAATTAAGACAACACTTAGATTAGATATAAAGAATTCAATTAATTCCAATTCATAATTGATATTATTAGCTCAATACTTCTACTCAAGATTCAACATTCTAGGGAACAGAAATCTCACTATCGTAATTCTCAAACATTATGCGCGATCTCCAGCATGGTGAAGCAGATATTGCGTTTTATTGCATTTTCACGTGCACAAATATATATATATATATGTACACGGAACAAACAAGTTTCTCGTAGAAACGATGGCATTAGAGGGCGGTCTTTCGTTCTTTCGTTGGAATATATTGAGAGGCAGGGTGGAATTTTTTTTTAAAGCCTCCCAAGAGTCGAAACATCTGCTTGTCGGCTGTTGCACGAAGCTCGTGCCGGTGGATGTACGCGTGCTATTGCCTCGCTTGCACGCGTGTGCGTGCGTATACAACAAACGGAGCTCAACACCTGGCTCCGTGTTTTTTAATCAAAGTGGCTCCGCCAGTATCCTCTCTCTCTCTCGATTCCTCAACCGCTCTTGTTCTTCCTCTTAGATGGAATACTTTGT
>NW_006263313.1:284342-324689 GCF_000469605.1 Apis dorsata | reverse complement strand
TTTTTTTTTTTTTTTTTTTTTTTTGCGATTTTTAAGCAACTTGAATTTTAATTCACGAAGATATGCGCCGAGTAATCGTTTCGGTTGTTTCCAATTGTCTAGGGACAATTTTGAAATATCCCTATATCGGGTCGATTATTAATTTATGAAATTCATAAGTTGGAAGGATTGAGAAGAATAAAATAAAATTGTAGTTGCGTTCCACGGTTTTTGCATAATTTATTTTTTTATTTTATCGTTGTGATTTGTCATGATTAATTCAAAAAAATTATTGAAAACGTTATCGATTCGATATATTAAGTATAATAATTTCCAATTGCTCGAGATATTATATATTATATATAATAATATCAGATACGAACGATTTCTTGTCGATGTACAATTCAATGATACACGTGATTATGAGTATATGCACACGCTTTAATTTCTCGTTTAGCTTTTCCCGCAATTACGTTTCATTTAAGACGATCGCAAGAAAAACTTTGATGGAAAAGAATGATGCGCAAAGTGACATGCTCTTTCTATTCGCCAAGAAAATTATTTCTTACTCTTAAAATTTCTACAAGAATGTTGTACATATAACGAATCATTAAATTTTAATCTGGGAAATTTGGAAAGACAAAAAATCTTGCTTTCCCATTTTTTTTTCAAAATAAATTCTTTAAAAAATCCTGACATATTAAAATATTATAAGAATACTCGCTTCCCAATGAAAAAGAAAGAAACGTAGGTCATCTAATTCGCATGACTCATCGACCCTGGCAAAATCCAATCAACGAGGGAACTTTTCAGACTTCTCAGTGTGCAAGCCATAAACTTCCATACGTTATGTAAGTCGTTTAATTGAATGCACATTGCATAAGCATATGGAAGTGTCACGGCCATCATCATCATCATCATCATCATCATCATCATCATCATCATCGTTCGATATCTTTCATCGCGTACCTGCTGACACACATGTGAAAATCGATACACGTTTTCAAGGACTGCTCGAAAAGGTAGCATCCCTTTATCCTTCTCCACTTCTGGCGAAATAACGAAGCTCGCCAGGGTACACAAGCCATTTATCCTCGAGTGTCTCTTAACCCATTTCGGGTTCGAATTAATTTTTTTCTTTTCTTCTCGATATTACATACATATTTCATTATTCGTTTGTTCTAGAGTAATAAAATATAATAGATATAGAAGTTGTGGATTTTATTCTCGTTTAAAAAATTCGATAAAGATAAAAAAAGAATTAGATTTCGAAATATCTCTATTTTATTCTATTTTTCCTGTGACAACCTGCTATTTTTATCGCAAACTGTTCAATATTTTATGCGCACGTAATTTTAAAATATAAATCAATACAAATTTTAAATTATAATTATTTTAAAATTTATTTAAGACAGTTTTGGTGGATTTACAAATCTGGGAGAAAGAAAATAAAATAAGGGAATTTGCATAAGAGAAATTGTCTCCTTTCTTCCCCCCTTCAAAAAAAAAGAATTTCGTGAAAAATTTCATAGAGAACACCGTTGAAAAGATTGTCCAATGAGAGGTGGGAAAATTGGACGGAGGAATAGAAAGTTGCACGCAATTGGGTTGATGTGCACACGTGCTCTCTCGTATCACTCGTTCCCCGACTGTCACTGATTTCCGATCCTCGAGGACGAAGAATGCCCGTGGCTGCCAGCTGCTCGCGATCCTCGATCACCTTAGCCCACCCTACTAGGATCTCTCAAACTGTCACGACCCTTCCTCCAGTTCGCATCGAACCTTCCAACCGTTCCTTCCATCCTTCTCATCCAGCTTGAACCATCCGCGATTCTCGAAATCATCGAGATCACCCTTTCCTCCGAATAGGGATTACCCTTTTAAAATTAATTTATAATCGATCATTATAAATTCTGGAATAATTCTAACATCTTTTCCTTCTGAAATTAAGTTATAATCGATTATTACAAATTCTGGAATAATTCTAAAATCTTATATCTTTCGATATCAAAACCCTTAGAAATTCTCAAAGTTTTCAATCTTCACCAAGAGTTTTTCAAAATTACATTTTCACGAAGAAGAAAAATTCCCAAAAATTACTCTCTTGTTATCCAAAAATCGTAAAACTAAATTCTTTAAACTTTCCCTATCCCGAGGAAGAAATTTTGTTTTTCCTTCCTCCCGAGAGTGAAGTGAAGAATATTAATCTGAGAAAAATGTGGTGTTCGATTTGAACCGGTCGATCGAAATTAAAATCAAAATCGAATAATCGAGTGAGCGTGTGATCGAGAGGGAAGGAATCGACATGGTGGTCTGCGTGGCAGGATTTCTCACGGGGTAGGTTGTTATCCTACAATTGTACGGGGGTGAATTTCGACGTATGATTCATCGCGTGTGATTCACGAAGCGCGAAACAGTCCCTCGAATGGTAATTGCCTGCAGCTGGTGGAACAGAAGTGGCGTTTTTCCTCGCGACCATTCACCGCGATGTTTCGTTGTAGTTATAGTTGGCAGGCTTATTTCTGGTAAATTTCTTTTCAGAATTATAACTAGTTTCGAGTGGATTTCAATTCTACTCTCGTCGAATCGTCGGAAAATTTAGATATAGAAGACGAGTAGAATAGAAAAATTTTCGTTGTTAATTCGTTTCGTCCAGAAAAGAAAAGAAAAGAAAAGAAAAAAAAAAAAAATTCGTGAAAAGTGAAATCGATCCGTAGGGATTGATTCTTTTTCTTATTAAAATATTCGTCATTAATTATCGCGTCAATTTTACCTCGTAAATGTGAATGTCGTAATGAAAACGCGTTTCAATAGAAACCAACGATTTATCTGGCCCGGCAAACGAGATCTCCGGATATCACGTTTGCCAATCACGTGGCGGGCGGATATTCAATAAACCAATGACAGTGCTCGTGTACGAACGTGTGCACGATCAAGAGCAAGATGAGTCCGCGAAACTAACCTACAAGTCTTCGACGATAACCTCATTTACACGACTTATTACAGTATATATTATGTACATATATGCTATCGAATGCATGGCAATATTCGAAATGAAAAATTCCACTCGAAATTATTCTGTACACGATTTTAAAATATCGATCGAATTAATTCTATTGTACAATTTATTATAAAATTCCTATATATATAAATACAAAATCCTGAAAGAAATTTACAATTTTGCTTCACGCTTCCATTTTTTCGAAAAATCTCGAACTAAATTCCAAATCCTCTAATCATTCTCCTGAATGAACAGTGTATCCAAGTGGAATCCGAACTTCTCTAATTTTCATTAAAATTAACATTATATATTAATTTGAAAGATCTATCCGTTTAAAATTCAAGGGATCGTAATATATCCATCGATCTTGACAACCTCTCGTAAACAACGAATCGTTAAATTCGTATGACTAACCATTTCATTTTTTTTTTTTTTTTATTACAGTTTCCCGCAAAAGATGGAAAGGCCGTCGCAGCACACGGCAAACGTGAGCCAAATGCACGGAAGTGGTATGCACGGCGTGTATTCGTCCAGCAGTCAAACATCCCTGACCACATCTTATATCACGGGCCAGTCGTACGTTCAAAGCCAGAACTACGCCCACGGTCCATACAATTCAACGTCTAACGTGAGGGTGTACACTCACGCGGGATATAATCAGCCGCAAAGCTACGGCACCATGGTGCAGGGGTATGGCGGTCAGCCACAAGCTACAGGGTATCAACAGAATCACCTTAAAAAAGGACCTGTACGTAACGGAGACGTGCTGAAGAGATGCAGGCTACAGAATGCGTAAGATCAACATCTGATTTCATCGTTCCTTCCATTTTTCTTTTTTTTTCTTTTTTTTTTTTTTTTTTATACTCACCGATCGAAAAATTAATCGACGACAAATTTGATGGCTCTCCCGTTCCTCTTTCGACGAATTTAAAAATTTGTTTCATATTTGAAAGATGGAATTTTTTTTTTTTAAATTTGAAAGAACGAGAAGATTTGGGATTTACAAGAGAGATTCTTTAAGAAAATATATATATATATATGTGTGTGTATATGTTGTTGTTAAATTTTTAATAAGATATCTTTTTTTATGAAAATTTATGAAAATTCCCGATAAAAAATCAATTGTAATACGAAACTCGTTTGTAAATCAATTTTGAAAGTGAATTAGTTGAAAAATTTTTTGATTTTCGTTAACTAAGAATTTTATACATTGATCTTTACGTTGTTTGTGGCTATTAAAAAAGAAGTGAATTTTCTCAGAACGCACGTCTTCGTTCATAGATCGATTTATAATTCAAGTTTCAACTTTTTAACTTCTTCTCTTTAGCGAAAGCTATTTCTTAATATAAACCCTGTCTAAAGAAATATTTAATAAAAAATAAAAGTCAAACAATTGTCTTGAATCTTATAGTTCAAAACTTAATTTGACTTGAAATGAATTCCATCATCTCATTACAATTTTTGGTTTTTGAAACAGATATGAATTATCTCAGGATCTGCTGGATAAACAGATAGAGATGCTGGAACGAAAATACGGCGGTGTAAAAGCGAGAAATGCTGCATTGACTATTCAAAGAGCTTTTAGGAGATACACTCTATTGAAGAAATTCGCAGCTATCACCGCCATGGCGAAAGCAGAGAAACGCCTTAGCAGAAAACTCCAAGAGACCTCGGAGAGAGTTTCAAACGCAAACGAGCACGAAAGGATGGTTTATCATAGTCAAATTTATATACAACAACCACAGACAGCAAACAGGCCAATGCCTATCAGAAGCATGTCTCTGAGAGAGAGGAGGCACGTGGAGAACTCGCAGTCACCGATACCGAGGAGCCAGAGCGGCAGGTGCGAAGTTCAAATCGGTGGTCATCCACACGCGAATCATAATATACATCAAAGTGGCAGACACACGCCTTCTCTGGCTCCCAGTCCTTGCAACAGACACCAACAATTACCACCGAGTCCATGCTGGGAGTCCAGCTCCCAGGAAAGCGGATCTAGTATGCATTATTACAATCCACAGGTAATTTACATTTCTTATCATATGATTGATTTGTTTCTTTGGAATTTGGAATTTTGAATTTGAAAAGATGAGACATTGTAAAACGTAAATTCTTTCAGTTTATTCAAATTTTAATGAAATTTGATATTTGATTTATATTGATTATTGTTATATATATTATATAATTTATATATATTATAAAATTTTAAATAGATGAAAGAAAATTAAGTTAAAATAAAATTTGATCAAAATACAATAATTTAAGATTACATTTTTTGTTTTATATTTTATTAATTAGTTATAATCGTATTTATTAGTTAAAAACAAAGAAGAGGACCAAATTCTATATCAAAAATAGAAAAAATCTTCTTGTAGAAAGTCAAATGCAAATATATCTATTAGGCAAAAGCATAACACTTATTAGGTACATGATTATATAGATTAACTAATGAATATATGCATTTATGTAAGATTTTATTAAAGATATCCATAATACATAAAAATGTCTATTATTTTTAAAAATTAAAAAATATTTATATATTGATTCTCTAGTAAATGTAGCTATATATTTATTAAATTAATAAATTTATTGTAATATATCGAATAATTTTAATTAATTCATTACTATCATATAATATGCATAGAACAAAAATATTTCTATTTTTCCTTTTAACTTTAAAGTTTATTTTGTAAAATTCGTTTATTCTACTTATATAAATATAATAACTATAAAAAGAATTATTCCTATTCTGTATTTCAGGAAACACTATGCAGCATCAGACAAGAGACACCGCCGAGAGATCTATTACGAACACCATGCACATCACCATCGACGCCTCATAATCTTCAAACACAGGTGGTTCAAAACTGGAATAGCGCTGGTCATCTTGGTTCCGCCGGTAGAACGAGAGGATCAACGAAAAAAGTACCGCCGGAAGTGCCAAAAAGAACGTCTTCCATTACATCCAGATCTATGGAACCACGTCATAATGGTCTTAGCAAAAGCGTTGAAAATGGTAGCCTAAGTTCGGTTCAGAGTTCTGGAAGCGATTCCACTAATTGCGAGAGTTCTGAAGGAGACGCTCAAAGAGGATCACCTGTATGGAAACATAAAGGAATCGTGAGTTTCTTCTATTCTGCGTCTATGATTCTTTTTTATTTCTTTAAAATCTTTTTTAAAGAAATTAATTTAATCACTTTGACATAATGACATTTAAAAAAATATAATATTGTTTTTTTTGTTATTTTCCATTATAAAAAATTTATATAGTGTGACCATTTAATTTTAAAATTAAATATTTTTGTTTTGATGAAATTTTAAAAATAAATAGATAAGCTACAAAATAAAAAGATGTAAATTAAATTAATGGTAATCAAATAATTGTACCGATTGTTCTATCATTGTAAATATATATTATAGATATAAATTCTATTTTAATATTTGCATATAATAAAGAAGATGATGTAATACTTTCATCTATATTACTATATAGATGAATACATACTAACACTACCGTTATAACTATTAATAAATAAATTGATAAATTAAGAATATAAAATTTATATATATATTATTTTATTTTTAATTTCTTTTAAATCTAACTTTATCTTTTTTTTTTATAGTCAAGTTCACCAGAGCATCAAGAATGCACTAACCATACTACAGATTCTAACGCTATGATAAATAGTGTAAAAGATCTTGGTCATTCACATGCCAGTTCCGGTTATCAACTTCCCCTCATGGACCATCCGGAAAATATACCTCAAACAAGCTATAAAGTATCGGAAACTGTTAGAAAACGCCAATATCGAGTGGGTTTAAATTTATTTAATAAGAAACCAGAACGTGGGATTAGTTATTTGATCAGAAGAGGATTCTTGGAAAATAGTCCTCAGGGTGTGGCTAGATTTTTGATTAGTAGAAAAGGATTATCCAAACAAATGATAGGAGAATATCTTGGAAATCTTCAAAATCCCTTCAATATGGCTGTACTTGAGTAAGTTTTATACTTTTATACTATGTACATTTTATTTTCTTGTGAAAAAAAATAAATAAAACTAAAAAATATAATGACACATTCAAAATTTATTTATTTATCATGACCAGTAATCGAAAACATGCAGTTCATTGCTTATTTCTTTTTCTTGTTATTATTTTTCTAAAAACGCAATTGGTTTCATTCGATTCTTTGATAGATACAAAAGATAATTCTGTAAATCGCTGTGAAAGGAATACTAAAAATGGTATTGATCTATTTACAACCAGTCGTTATGTTATTTTGACAAAAAATTTAGGTCAAGGTGGATTGGTAACAGATAACTTTATTCACGGTTGCGCAGTTACTAACATTCATGATATTAAAATAAATTTTAAGAAAATATGAAAACTAATTTTGTTCTTGAAATATAAAATAAAAAATTAACTTGAAATATCTCTAAATATTTCTAAATAATATAAATAAATAAATAGATTCTTTTATCATTAAAAGAATCATAATTTAAATTCAATTATAATTTAAATTCAAATTATAATATTATTAATTTTTTATATAATTGTATTATTTATTAATGCTTAATTATTAATTATAATATATTTTACTAATTATGATATACTTTAAAATAAAATAAAATAAAAATAATTTTTAATAATTTCTCTTTTAGATGTTTTTCGCATGAATTGGATCTATCAGGAATGCAAGTAGATGTCGCCTTGAGAAAATTTCAAGCATACTTTCGAATGCCTGGCGAAGCTCAAAAGATAGAGAGATTAATGGAGGTGTTTAGCCAACGTTATTGCCAATGCAATCCCGATGTAGTATCCAGACTACGCTCAGCGGATACTGTCTTTGTATTGGCCTTTGCAATAATCATGCTGAATACTGATTTGCATACACCAAATTTAAAACCAGAGCGTAGAATGAGGTTGGATGATTTTATCAAAAATCTTAGAGGAATAGATGATTGTGGAGATATTGATAAAGACATATTAATTGGAATTTATGAGAGAGTGAAGGAAAATGAATTTAAACCTGGCTCAGACCATGTTTCTCAAGTAATGAAAGTTCAAGCGACAATAGTTGGTAAAAAACCTAATATGGCTTTACCACATAGAAGATTAGTTTGTTACTGCAGATTGTACGAGATCCCAGATATTCACAAAAAGGAAAGACCGGGTGTACATCAACGGGAAGTATTCCTCTTCAATGATCTTCTCGTTGTGACAAAGATCTTGAGTAAGAAGAAAAACAGTGTTACTTACACATTTAGACAAAGTTTTCCATTATGCGGAATGGTGGTCACACTGTTTGAAGTTCCTCGTGAGTTTCGTATTTAAAATCATTTATATATCATATCATGATGATATATTTTTATATCAACATAATAATTAATTAAATATTTAATAATTAAATAAAAATGTTTTATTTATACTATCAAATATTTTTTTGCTTTTTTTGTTATTCTAATTTTTTTCCCCTAATGAAATATTTTATTATAATTTTTCAAGCATAAACAATTATATATTTAACAATTATATATTTATATATTATATATTATATTTTTGAACTCATTTTTGTCATCTATTATTCTCTGTTTTAATTTTTTTTTTTTTTTCAGATTATCCGTATGGAATTAGACTCTCCCAACGCGTGGATGGAAAAGTATTGGTCACATTCAATGCGAGAAACGCACACGATAGATGCAAATTTGTTGAGGATCTTAGAGAATCTATCAGTGAAATGGATGAGATGGAAACCTTACGGATTGAGACGGAACTAGAACGACAGAAAAGCAGTAGAAGCGCCAGAGGTGGTGCTGAAAATAGAGATTCTGGAGTAGCAGACGTTGAGATATGTCCTTGCCCGGGGCCTTGTTCCGAAAGATCGGAAACTACCGACATGGACACTCAATTGAAACGCTCTGCACTTAGTAATTCTCTTTTGGATATACATGAACAATGTAAATATTATTTTTCAATATTTTATATATAGATTAATTTTCCAAAAATTAATTCCAAAACGTATCGATTGAGAAGATTTAGGTAATATTTGCAATAAATCAATATAAAAAATAATTTTGAAATTTAAATGTATTTTTATATTTTTTCATAGTTGCTGGTGAAAAACCGCAGCGACGTGGAAGCGTGGGTTCACTTGATAGTGGTATGTCGATTTCTTTTCAATCTACATCTGCCAGCTCAATGAGCCAAGGCATTAAACATCCTGGACAAGTTCACTCTATACATCCAGGGACTACAATCCCTGGTGGTGTTAAAGGACTGGCTCAGCAGCCATCTTTTTTAGGAGGTCTATTCACTAAACGAGAACGAAAACTTTCACAATCGGAGGAATCCAGCCCATACAGTCGCACTACAGAAGTGTAATATATCGGTATTATCTAAAAAATAATAGACCGAATGAAATTCCTACAAAAAACATAGAGTAATATTATCTTACATAGAGTATATTTCAAATACATAGAATATAGCATTCAAAATTTCATGAGAAAATAATGTTTAAAATATTTTCTATATATTTATATATATCATAGCTTTCATTATAATGCTATTATGACTATGATATATAAATTATGTAGACTATACTAAAAATATTAAATCTCGAATATATATATTTTCTTGTGAAAACTTGAATAATATATTTCAAGTATTTGCTGCCAAACATGATTGGATAATTCAAATATCCAGTCTTCTTATTAGATGGAACACATAAATTCTTTTACTTTCGATTTTAAGGAAGCAAATGAATTTATAATGCTTTTATACGTGATTAAAGAAGCCAGCTTATCTTCAAGATAAAGGAAAAAAGACAAGTGATTCCCTAGCTGAAATTCAAAAGCGTGCTTCAGGAAGCAACGCAATAAAAGAAAAGAAGAAGAAATAAATAAAATGCAACAGGAAATAAAAAAGATCTAAAAATAAGAAAAGATCTAAGCAATTGAATGTATAAATTTATTAGATTGGGCAGGATCCAATCACAGTCAAAATAGAAAAAAAAAAGAACAAATTTGGCAAGATGATAAAAATAAAATAATTTCTATAGAGGCGCGTGTATAGTATTTATTCATTCAAAAGTGAAAAAAAAACATTGATTTGATTCATTTTTCTTATGCTATTTATAATTATTTCTAATAGAGAATTGTATTCCCTTTACGTATGTAGATAATGTTCAGTTGGTCGTAGACTTTATAACAGTTATTGATAAATCAAGATTATTAAATAATGAATTAAAAGAATTTTTTTAATAATTTAAAGAAAAATTAAAGAAAAAAAAAAAATAAAAAAGGAATCGTTTATGGAAAAAGAGTGGTTCTAGTGTAATATCGTATTCTTTTCGAATAAGTATGGACGTAGCTATACTTAAACGATTGTATATAAAAAATATATAATAGATATATAATGATAATTGTATAATTACAATGATAATGAAAATTCTGTAACAAAAATAGAACCGTAGCCTAAGAAAATTGATAAGCAATCTCCATCTCAATATTAGATGCATGTCAATGTCTAACAAATTTTTAATATTACAATAATGGACAAACAAAAATATAGCAATCTTTATAAGCATTAACATTTAAAATCGAAAAATGAGGCGTTTTTCGTTGTTGTAAAAATACATAATTAAAATGCGAATGTTTATGCAAATGCATAAATTTTCATAGAAAATATCTACAACAATAAAATATTTTTTTGAATAGAAATATTTTTTCTTTTCATAATTAAAAATATATTTTTTTATTTTGCATAATACATATGCTTTGCATATTTATATTTAACATATATAACATATGCAAAAATATATTGTATATGTTATTTATATATATGGATATATTATGTTTATATACTTAACTTTTCATTGGTTAACAAATTAATATCATTCGTAAAAAGAATTTTTTTTATTTTTATATCACTTCATATTGAAGCATATTAAAAAATATTTAAAAAAATTATTTTTTTAACGAAATCTATTTTAATTAGATACATATTTTAAAGCTAAGATATGCAGATTAAAACAATATTATTTTATATTGAAAATTTTAAGAAGACGAAAATTTATCGAATTATTTTTTTTAAATAGTCAAAAGTAATAAAATAAACTTTGAAATATATCTATTTAATTCTATGTTAATAAATAATTTAAATTTAAAAAAAGAATTGCAATTAAAATTACATAAGAACTATTTTAACATAATGAAATTAGACAAAATTTAATATTCATTAAAATTCATTTAGATATTTTGGTTCTTTTTTCATTAAACAATTCAATAAAGATATTTTAAATGAATAATTATCTAATTCATTTAAAAAATATTTCTGATGATTTCTGATGAAAAAGAATGAAATAATGAATTGTTATCTTAGAAAAATATATAGAATTTACTGCGTTAATTAAAATTTCAACTATTTTAACGAATTTATACAAAAATCGATAAATGCGCCACACAATATTACTGAAATAAATTTAAATATGTATTAATTATTAATTATTTATATTGTATCATAAAAACATTATTTTCCATATATAAATGAATTTTTATCAATAAATGTTATCAATTAACGCTATTAAATTTAGAAAAAATGCTTGTAATTTATCATAATTCAAATTAAAATATATCATAATAATTGCAAAACAAAATATTCTTAATATTTGATACATTACATGTATACATAATACATTATAATATGTATGTATTATATCTTATATTGTACATTATAAATATGTATTTTTTACAGATATACAAATTTTTTTATTCATATTTACATATTTTTCATGTATAAGTATCATATGCTTTTTACATATTTATCAAGCATAAACATTCGCAATCTTATTCGTCATGTTTCACAAATTTTGCTTGAGTGTTCGAATCTTTAAGCAATTTTTTTCTTTCCAAAGCAATGTAAGTACTAACGAAAAATTTAAATTAATCAAATAGTTGGTTTCTCGTCTCGTAATGTATAAATAATTCTCAACATCATCTTAAACAATGTTACAAGGATCTAGGATAAGTCTTTAGAAGGCTGTTTAAAGAAGAAGACAACTTATATGCCTTATATACTGCCACACCTTATTGTTAAGAGATGAGAAACTGACCGATCATTTTAAAGATTATGTAATAGAAATCTTTTTGAAGGCTACAGAATTATATTTGGAAAAATAAATAATTTGTACATAGATATATTAGCAATCGTAATATCAATTAATAATAATTATAAAAAAATTTATTAATTTCAATTCAAAATAATAAACCAATAAAATTTGATACTTGATAAATTATAATTCATTCAGAATTTAGGAATTTCTTTATATCATGTTTAACGTCATATATTTAGACGTTTAACAATTTTTGTATAAATTTTTAAATTTATTTTTGTATTACTTTAATAAAAATCTTAGAATATAACTTTTTGTAATGCTATTGACAAGCTAATATCTCTAATATCTGTTTAATATATAATTATATATATATAATTATTTATATATTATATTATTATATTATATAATTATTTATATATATATAATAAATAATATATAATTATTTATATAATATATAAATTATATTTTTTTATATTTACATAATTTAAATTCTTCAGTTATTTCAAAATTATATGATTTTGAATTAATAGCTTATTTTGACTGAAAATAAAAAAAAAATACACGTTTAAAATAAAAAGAAAAATATGTATTTGAAATAAAAGTGATAGATTTTCAGATATAGTTAAAGTTTTTTACCTTTTATATAAAATTATAGAATTTGGCTGCTATCATATTTCTTATTCTGTGCACTTATTATTTTACAAATAAAAAAATAAGTTATAATGATTACATATTAAATATTTATAAAATTTAAAAATATTTATTCATATTGTTAAAGCAAGAATTGGTATTATGTCTTACAGCTAAAAAAAACAAAATCTTGAAAACTTGAACACAACTGAAATGATTGATAGTGTTCATTATATATAAACTTCCAAACAAGTCTGTAGTCTTCAGCGTTATTAAATCTAGTCTTTCTCATCAGGAGAGTTTTCTGATTATATTATAATATTCGCGAAAGAGAATAATAATTCCATTAAAGTTTGGCAGAAAAATCTTAATATAGCTTTTAAGGATATGGTTTACAATAAAGAATGTGAGATCAATCTAATACAAACTAAAAGATCGCGTCAATTTGCGTGAATAACAAAACGAATTATTCATTTGAATTTTTGAGATAAAAAGAAATCAGCATAGAAATTTTTCTGTGATAATCTTATGAATGAAAAAAAAAAAGAAAAGACTGATTAAAAAGATCACCTTCTAAGTCGTGTTAAGAGAGAAATATTTATAAGAAAGTTTAAAAGGAAAAGAAATCATCATAAACATTCTCACAAATTCATTTATTATTTGCTGATTTCTATAAATATACATATGCGTTTCCATTTTTATTAAAAAATGACGAAATTATTCATCAATTTTTATTTCTTTCTACGAAAACAAAAAGATTTTTCGATCATATTTATAAACACAGTTCAGTGTTCTCCAAACTCGTTTCTGCATAATTATCTTATATTTTACAATAATTTTCAATTGAATTGTATAAAAGTAAAGCGGAAGATCTCACATATACATAGTTAAGTAAAAGATATAAATTTCAATTTGACATTAGTAAAATTAGTAAAAAATATTACCAAAGTAGAAATATTATAAATTCCATTAGAATAACTTCAAAAAAAAATCGGAACAGTTTGGGAATCGCAAGAACAAAAAAAAAAGTAGTAGCATTACATATAAAGCAATATAATATTAAAAATTATCATTAATATGAATTTAATATATATTCATGAATTTACAATAATATTGTTAAATTTGATTCAATTTGACGCGATCTTCAAAAAATAACTTGTAAAAATAATATCGATAAACTTTTATGCATTAAAAAAAAATATTTGATGAGAAAGTAAATAACTATATTATTAATTAAGAAATAACAATCGCTCTCCATACGAAAGTATCGCCTCCTTTGTTAATCTAATCTGCTGTATGCACATTGTGTTAATAAAGAACTGAGTCTGAAACAAATTTAACCAGCTTTATTTTTGTTAAATGAAATATAACAAATCATTGAAAAAAAATTACTATTTTTATTTATTAATGATTAGCAATTTTAATAATTTTGTATACATTTTTTTTATTTTTTTTGTTTTAAAGTTGTACTTCTGTTACAGTATGATGTGAAGAAATAGAAAAAAATCATAATTTTTTAAAATTCTAAGGCATTTACATCTATTTATATGTGTTGAATTATGTATTTATGTAGAATTACACTGATTAGATTAATTGAAATGAATAAAAAATAATTGAATCAAATAATTATTGAAATAATTAAAGTTCAATTATTTAATTTTAAAATTAAACATAAATAGCATTGAAGAAAAAAAATGTTTAAAATTTATTCTAAATTAAAAAACAAGAAAATTTAATGTTTCCTTCGTTTATCACGATCATCTCTCCGTTGTTCCCGTTCATCTTTACGTTTTGTAGTTGTAGTAGTAGAACTGCTTGCACGTTTGGCTTGCTTCAAGAACTGATCTAAACCAAAAGGATCTTCTTCGTCTTTCTCAAACTGAACTGGCCCTGATCGTGTCGTCGATCTATCAGTTCCACTGAATTCCTTATCCGGAACAAACCTAAAATTATAAAAAAAATATTTTATTATAAAAATATTTAATTCAAGCATTCTTTTCTATCATTTTAACTGCTTCTAAAGATATTTATTAATTTAATCAACAAAAAAAAATACCTGTTCGTCTTAACAAGCTTTTCCAAATCATCCCCATAAGTATCTTTATCGATATTTTTACTGGGACGATATATATGCGAACCAATAGAGTTAGAATCTTTCCAGGGTTTATCATAAACATTATATTCGTCATCATGACCAAATCCACTATCCATTCCTTTGCTAGTATTAAATAATCGTTGATCGAATTGTGCTTCTCCACTATTTGGAATACTTTTTGCTGGTAAACCAAGTGCAATCTGTTCACTGATATCTCGTTCTCTTTCACGTTGCAATCTAGAACGCTTATCAGGTGCAGCACGCGCTAAGTTCCGCTCTCGAGCTCGATCTTTATGTCGTTCTTGTCTAAGTTGATCTCTTTCCCGTGACTCTTCCGATTTTTCTATATAATACAAAAAAAATATAAACTATTAAAGTTTTGATATTAAACTTGTTTTCAATATATTAATATATAAATAAAATTATAAATACACAAATATATAAATGAATATTATATAAAATATATAAAATGTACAAACCCATTGCAGCTGATTTCAATCCAGCACGCTCTTCTCTGGCTTTTTGAGCTAATTGTCTTAAATGGTCTTCTTTCTTTTCTTTTTCTTTTTGAGCTAATTTTTTCTCAAGCTGTGCTCGCATCTCTACTGCTTCTCGAGCTTTTCTATCTGCGATATAAAGAGCCTCGGCTAGCTTAGCAAAATTTTCATTTATGTGAACCTGTTGCAATCCACGACCGTCTGCAGCTAGACGTTTATCAAGAGGTATTGTATATCCCTAAAAATAAATTTTTTATTTATAAAATTTCAACTATTGACAATATAAGAAATGATTTACTTTTGCATTCTTCCAATTACTAATACAAGGTGGTATTTTCCATTCTTTCTGTTCTTTTACTGTTACTTTCCTTGTAGGCGAGTGCATAACAGGTGCTGGAGGTGATGGAGGTCCTCGTGGTATTTTCTTGTTAATTCTATTAAGTTAAATATTATATTATTCATAATATAAGAAATAATTTTTAATGATTTAGAAGTATTAGATTTTTTAAATTTAATATTTAAAATATAATTCATGCAATGCTTTGTTCCAAATAAATTCATATTATAAAACTTACTTAAATTTAGGTGGTTCTAAAGGATCTATCTGAGCTTCAACCATTCTAATTACTCTCTGTTTAGCTCCAGAATTAAATGATTGTCCTTGTTGTGATGGTGTGTATCGAATATATTGTGCTGGTGCTTGTTTCTCTGCACATCTTACTGGCATTGCTGCAGCTATTTTTGATCTTGTTATTTTTTCCAAAGCTTTCTTAGTTTTCTCTGTCAGTTCCTCAATCTCTTCATTTGGTGGACGCTGTAAACTAGGATCTTCTTCACTTGTAATTTCTGAAGGTAATAAGTCACTCAATTTACTATAAACAATCTGTAAAAAAATATAAAATAAAATAAAGATAAATCAAGTAGTATTTATGTAAAAGAAGAAATGCATTGCATTACCTTATCTTTAGAATGACCTTGTCTAGCAATAACATCATATTTCACTTTCCCCTGAGCATCAAGCTGAACTGCTAAAGCATTACTGGTTGTTTCTTTTCCTTTCATTCCCATTCCAAGTGGATATTGGGCCACATGAATTTCTGGGAATGCTCCACCATCTCCAAAATCCTAGAACCAATTCAATAAAAAAAATATAAAAAAAACTAAAAAAAGTTACTCTTATTATTAATATATATATAAAATATTAATTACTTCTGGATTTCTTGGTACCCATCCTTTACGTTGACCATATGGTGGAGCAGTAATAACTGCTTTAACAAGAGCAGATACAGGTCTTTGCCGTAATTTTTGTTCTCGTGCTTCATCCTCTCTGTCCCATACAACCTGCGATGGTGCAGGTAATAAACTATAATAAAAATTATTTATAAATTTTTATTATTTATATAATTTAATAAATAATATATTTAATAAAATTATAAAAAAAACATTTGTAAATACTAAAATTATTATAATAATTATAAAAATTTAGATACAATTATATCTTTTATTCTATTTAACAAATATCAAACTTTATTGAAATAATAATAACTAAAATGCATTATTCGAAAAATTATAGAATTTAAGATATTTTGCATAATATATGTACAATATAAAATTATTGCAATAATAATACAAATTCAGATTACATCTTTTATTTTATTTAACAAGTAAAACTTTTTTAAACTTTATTTAAATACATTAAAATGTATTATTCGAATAATTATAATACTTCAAATATTTTACATAATAAAAATTGTATAATACAAAACTTGATACATAATAAAAAATAATTTTGAAATAATTATTAACCTTGTTAGCGACATTTCATTAATCGTAAAACGTAGTAATATCACTTATTATGGGAACATTTATGTATGTACTAAGCAAGTTACTTATCATAACAACGAAAATAGATATAAGTTAAAAAATAATGCATCACTGTAAAAAAATTCCCTAGAACTTAATTTAATAAAATCTCTATAAAATTCCAATGCAATGTTTATTTTATATTTTTTAAAATATAAAAGAAAAAATTTTTTATTTTTAAAATCTCAAAAGAATTCTCAATAAGAATTGAATTTTTGATTTAACTTATTTTTTAATAAATAATAATTAATTTTATTAAAGTTCTTTATCCGAAATGCAATTTGATATATATAATATTTCTATTGTCCAATCAGTTTGAGCAAAAACTTGTTAATATAATTCGCAAAAATTTCTAATAATGCAAAATTTTATATGCAAATAATTTTTAAACCTATTGAATTTCGAAATAATTAAAAACATCATTTTATATTTATTTTATATCAAAATCTATAAAAATACATTTTTAAAAAGGCATTTTAAAAAATTTTAAGATTCCAAATTATAATTTACTTAATTGATCTAATTTTTCATATAATATAATGTTAATATAATGTTACAAAAACAATCGTAAAAACAAATTTATTGAAGATCTTTTATTTATACGAATTATATATAATAAATAATAATAAAATAATCACAGCCATGATTTAAAAAATAAATAAAGAACTATTTATATTATTTCTATTAAAATATTTCATTAAAATATAATATATTTTTATGCTAATTGATCATTGAATAAATTTTCGATAGGACGTTACTACATCTACCTTCTACTTTAATTTTTGCAAGGTTATCTACTCTAGTTTTTCCAATATTTAATATAGCTATAGGTTTTCCAATATTATTAGCTTGTAATGCTATTCGATAGCTAGAAAATGTAGTTAATGTAGTACCTATAATTAAAAGGGAATCTGAATGTTCAATATTATATTTTATATTTTCTACAATTTGATGTGGAACATTATCACCAAAGAAAATTATATCTGGTTTAAGAATACCATCACATTTTTCACATGTTGGAACTTTAAATGTTTTTACTTGCTCCTAAAATATAAATCATTTAAATTAACTTTCTTTAAATTATATTTGAATTTTTTGAATTATTTATTATATCATTTACTTGTGTCAATTCCACATCTCCATCAGGTCTGATCATTTGACTAGTTACTGTCATATTTGGATTAATTCTATCAAAAATATCTTGCAAATAATATCTACATATTCTTTCATTACATTTAAGGCACATTACTCTAAATGCTGTTCCATGTAATTCTATCACTTTTTTGCTTCCTGCTTTCGTATGCAAATTATCAACATTTTGAGTAATAATATATCTTATTTTATTTGCATTTTCTAATTTCGTTAATATTTTATGTGTATTATTTGGTTTGATAGAAGAAAATCTATAAAATTAATATTTTTTTAAAATATTAAAGTTATATAATATTTTAAAATCATTTTCATCAAAAAAATTACAACCTTGGCCAACCTATATAATTTCTAGCCCAATATCGTCTTCTAATAGCATCACTATTACAAAAATCTTTATAAAGAACTGGTTTATGATTACTTCTTGCATAAAGACCAACACCTTGAGATCTATAATCAGGAATACCACTTTCTGTAGATATTCCTGCTCCTGTTAGTACACATATATTATCATGACTATCAATAAAATCTTTTAACTTCAATAAATATGAATCTTTTGTAGGTTCGCATTTAGGAACAAATGAAAAATCTGATATATATCTTTTACCTATAATATAATTTCAATAATAATTTATATTATCAATATAAATTAGTAATATAAATTAATATCTACTTAAATAAAATAATTAAATATAATTAATTAATATTAAAATAACTTACACAATAAGGTTATTATACTAGCACTTTTATATGATCTCATACATATAATATTCATTGTAAAGAATGAAATCTTTTATGCTTATGATAATTATATTAAAAATATTAAAAATATTAATTTTACAATTTCATTTAAAATTAATTTCATCAATCGTTATTTTATTTATTATAATAACTTATATGATGTAATTCTTTAACATTAAAAATATTATTGAAAACATATTTCTGCATATACAACTATGATAAATATTTAAAAATCTTTATTTAATTTATTATTAATTTTATATATTTATATATATATATTATTATTAATTTATATATTTTTTTCATAAATCGTAATTCATAAATCGTTATATATTTAAAAGACGAGCATAATATACTGTTTTTTCTACTACTAAAAGTTTCTTGTTGAAGTCAAACGTTGCATCGTATCACATGATGTTTTTACATAATATAGAAATGTAGAAATAATGTTATATATTCTTCTTCTGCAGAAATTCATAGAAAAATTGAGTTATTTCTAGTATATTATATTCATTCGACAATTATAATTTTAAAAATAATAAAAAAAAAAAAATTAATTGGGAAAAAAAATAACATTATAATTATAATTTTGACATTTATTTTATCAAAGTAATATAAGATATGTCGATATCATGTCATATGTAAAAGTTGAAATTACAATTTGAAATTACAATTTGTCGAAAAAAATATTCTTCAATGAATCGATAGAATATGAAGAATCACTAAAATAAAACATATATACGTTAATAAAAATATACAATTGTAAATTTGTAATAAATAAAACATTTTTGTATTAACTTATATAATCACAGTATTAAATATTATGATTTTTGTTATTGAAAAAATTAGATATTAAATTAGCATTAAATTTGCAACAATATTATAATAATGAAAATCATGTGAAACTTTACTATTATGTTTATGATTTATAACATTAAAACTTATGTTTATGATTTATAACATACGCATTTTAATTTTTAAAAAAATAATAAGAACAGTATGTGTAGAAAAAAATTATTTGTTTAATTATAAAATTGTTTAATAATTAATAATAAAATTATTAATTATTAATTATAAAATGAAATAGTTTTTGTAAATTTACTTTTTATTCTATTATGATTTATTAATAAATTATTTTTTTATAATGCAATTACAAATTAATATGTTAATATGTTTGTATCATTATAAATAATTATTTAAAAATTATTTACAAATAAATATATAATTTTACTTGTACGTAATTGCTTGTAACAATAGTGTCTAATTCACTATTTTAAAATATATTTTGTCCACAAGTAACTACATTTTATGTTCAACTTTATTTTACTCATAGATTTTTATACATAAGTCATATATATATATATGATCTAAAGATTCATTGTTCATGGTAGTGCATTTTTATTAAAGATTGTTTTTAAATCAAAATTTAAGATTAAATTAATAAATTAGAAAAATGTTTTTCTTAAATTAAATATTGTTATTAATAGCATTATAAAATATTATTTAATGAATTTTTCAATTTTCAATGACAAATATTATAACTTTCAGAAACTAAAAGTTCCTAGAATAGTTAATAATCTATATTATTCAGATGAGAAGCCATTGATGAAAGTTACGTATTGAAAGACTACATACTTTTAATACACTATAAATTATTTTTATTATATCTTTGAAATGGCTGCAATTAGTTTGTTAAATCCCAAAGCTGAATTTGCTAGAGCCGCTCAAGCGTTGGCCGTTAATATATCTGCCGCAAAAGGAATTCAGGATGTAATGAAAACGAATCTTGGACCGAAAGGCACCATGAAGATGTACGTATATTAATGTTCACGTGTAAATTTAACAATTGTTTAAGTTATTTAATTATTAAAATTACTTTATTTAACTTATGTAAGTTATTAACTTATATAAAATTAAACACACAAAAAATTAAATAAGATATATAAAATTATAAAAAAATTTTATATTTATTATTTTATATAACAATTATATACATATGAAAAATTATGTAGATTTATATATTATTAAGTAAGAGTGATTTTTCTATAAAATATTGATAATTATGAAATATAAAAATTCTCAAAAAATTTACAAATCAATAATTTATAATTATAGAATTTTTATAATTATAATATAGAATGTTTTATATAGAAAGTTAGAATATTTTAAAATTATAAAATATTTTTATCAGTTCCAAAAATTTAATATAAATCTTTTTCTTTTCTTTAAATTTGCATTATTTCTCTTTTTTTCCCTTTCTATCTTTATCTCTTGGATTTTTAAGATTTTTTTTTTTCAGATTTATTTCAAGTAAAATCTGTAATTTAATATATCTGAAATAATACATGAACATACATTTATTAATCGTATCTTTAATATATATTTTTTATTGTAATACATATTTAAAATTTCAATTTCTGTTCAAAATATTGATATAATTTTGATCTTATTTTTTTAAGGCTTGTTTCTGGTGCAGGTGATATTAAAATCACAAAAGATGGAAATGTATTATTACATGAAATGCAAATTCAACATCCAACAGCTTCTTTAATTGCTAAAGCATCTACTGCTCAAGATGATATTACTGGAGATGGTACAACTAGTACTGTTTTGATTATTGCAGAACTTTTAAAACAAGCTGATATTTATATTTCTGAAGGTCTTCATCCTAGAGTGCTTACAGAAGGTTTTGAATTAGCTAGAATCAAAACTTTAGAAGTATTAGATTCTCTGAAAATACCAATTGAGCCTTCAAAAGAAAACTTAATGAATGTTGCTAGAACATCACTTAGAACTAAGATCCATCCATCTATAGCTGATAAATTGACAGAAATATGTGTGGATGCAGTTTTGGCTATTAGACAAAAAGATCAGGAAATCGATTTACACATGATTGAATTAATGGAAATGCAACATAGAACTGCAGCAGATACTAGTTTGATTCTTGGTATTGTAACTGATCATGGATCTAGACATCCAGATATGCCTAAAAGAGTAGAAAATGCTTACATATTGACTTGTAATGTTAGTTTAGAATATGAAAAGAGTGAGGTAAATGAATTAATTTAAAAGAAGGATTTATCATATTTATATTATAATTTATAATATATATATTTATATATATTCAAATAATGAAATAATATTTATTATAAAGGTAAACAGTGGATTCTTTTACAAAACTGCTGAAGAACGAGAGAAATTAGTCGCTGCTGAGCGTGAATTTATTGATAATCGAGTAAAAAAAATAATTGAACTAAAAAAGAAATTATGCGATGGAACGGATAAATCATTCGTCGTTATAAATCAAAAAGGCATTGATCCACCATCTTTGGATATGCTTGCTCGAGAAAACATTTTAGCTTTGCGTAGAGCAAAACGTAGAAATATGGAACGTTTAGCACTGGCTTGTGGTGGAACAGCTATGAATTCTTTTGATGATATAAAGGAAGAACATTTAGGATGGGCTGGACTTGTATATGAACATGTATTGGTAAATATTTTTTATAATTTTGATATAATGCATAGTAATTATTTTGTTAATAATAATATTATTTAGCAAAATAAAAAACATTTTTTTATTTTTTATATTTTTATAGGGAGAGACAAAATATACATTTATTGAAGAATGCAAGAAACCAAATTCTGTAACAATTCTATTGAAGGTAAAATTGTAAATAAATTAAATTAGTGAGTTTTTTTTTATTTTTATTTTTAATTTTAATTTTAATATAAAAAATTTTTTAGGGACCAAATAAATATACTTTGGAACAATTAAAAGATGCTGTAAGAGATGGTCTAAGAGCTATTAAAAATGCTATTGATGATTGTGCTGTTATTCCTGGTGCTGGTGCTTTTGAAGTAGCTGCTAGTGAAACACTCCACCAATATAAAGAAAAAGTAAAAGGAAAACAACGTTTAGGTGTACAAGCTTATGCGGAAGCTATACTCATCATTCCAAAAACTCTTGGTAAAAATTTTTTGAATTAATTTTATTGTTACTTTATATAACTTATTAAAGTTTATTTTAATATTCATAATAATAATCATTTAGCTGTAAACAGTGGATTTGATGCACAAGATACAATTGTTAAATTATTAGAAGAAAGATCTGCATTGGGTGAAGCAGTAGGATTAGATATTTCTACAGATGAAGCATTAAAACCCACGGATGCTGGTATTTATGATAATTACAATGTGAAAAAGCAAATTATTAATTCATGGTAAGCATACTTATAAAATTCTATTTAAATTAAAATGGAATTTACTATAACAATTTATTATTATATTTTTTCTGAAATATGCATTTAATTTTTATTTATAGCACGATCATCGCCAGTAATCTTCTTTTAGTAGATGAAATTATGAGAGCAGGATTATCTTCTTTAAAAGGTTAAATTAAAACAAATTTTTCATGATTTTCATGATTTAAAGTTCTTTCATTTAATTTAAATTTTATATATGCTCGATTTTTATAAATCTGCGTAATTTTTGAATTTATTTGCTTTGAATAACAAAAGAATTTTACTTTTATTTTTTTTGCTCAGCATAAAAAATAAAAGTACTTTAAATAGAAAAAATACAGTACTTTTATAACATTTAAAAATGATAAAAATATTTATTCTTGAACTTTTTATTATTCATTAAAATGTATAATTCCAGATTACAAGATATTCATCTCGATTTATTGTAATAATTAATGATATAAATAAAAAAAATTAATTATATAAATATTATTTTCTTAATTTTAAATTTTAAGTAATTGTGTTATAAAAAATGTAAAATAGAAATGATGACCACTATTATTATAAAAATCAAAAATATTTATGTGAAATTTTATATTTACAATTTTACAATATTTACAGTATTTTTCTTATAACTACTTACAGGACATTCAGTCTTGTTTTTTTATTTTACGTTCGATATTAAAAAAGATTGATTTTAAAAATATTAAGCAAAAACCTATGTGCAAAATATGTATTTTATATACATGGTTTTTGTTCGAGATAATATATCAAATATGATATAATTATTAACATGTAAAATTCTTACTTATCGATACTTTCATAAAAAGAAATTATAACTTTTAAATCTTACAAAATAAATTTGTAAATAAATATTGTGTTATTATTTATATAATCGATAATTATTTTCAATATCGATAAATATAAAATTTCAAATGTTAAATTTATTTCATTGATTTCTCACACATTTTTATAAAATTATTTTTAATTTTACTATACTACTTACTCTTGCGTTGAGATAATTAATATTTTTTATAAACAATTTAACAAACGTTTCAAATTAATGAAACATAGAAATTATTCGATATTAAATATAAGTACTTAAAAATAACATTACATATTATAATAATACTATTTGTAGAAAAAAAACATGTTTACACAAAAGATTTTTCAAAATAAATCAATTTAATAATTTATCTTTTCGAATTATTTAACTAATGAATATTAATATATTTTTATTTATAATTTTTAATTTTTCATTTTGATTTTTAAGATAATTTTTTATCAGTATTACATTACACGTTATTATTTATAAAAAAAAAACGAATATTTATATTGAGAAAGTTTACATATTTCAAAATAAATTAATTTAATAATTCATTTTTTCGAATTATCTAAAATTATCTCTGATTTCAATATATTTTTAATATTATATATTTATAATATTATAATTTTGCATTTTAATTTTTAGGATAATTTTTCATAAAATCAATATGGCACAATTTATCTTCTTAGTTAACAAATTTTTATAATTTTTTTAGAATTAAAAATATATATGCAGAGTTTATATACTTTCTGAGTGTATGTATGTAGTATAGTGTATATATACACATTACATTGATATACAGTGCTGACAATAAATTGACATTATATTAATTGAATATAATCATTATTATTATATTTAAGTATGAAAAATTTTCTTTTTTTTTTATTAAATTCAATTGTCCAGTAAGGTTATTTATAAAAGGACAACATAATATTACAGTAAATATAAATATAGTAATGCAGGCTTAATTAATGTGAAATTATCATTAATTTTTGAGATTACCACAAGAGAGCATGTATGTTATCTTCTTTTTATTTTACTCGTACGTATGTGATGCTTGTTATTTCAATCTAACATCAATGAAACATGCATTACTGTATTTTTCTTTTATATTTCAGAATTTCTAAATGTACACTAACAACGAGTAAAAGTTCAAAATATATAATTATAGAACAATCAACTTTGTATTATACATTTCTCACCTCATAACATGCGATGAGAAAATAATGAATTTTATAAAAATCCATTATCATAATGTTTGCTAAATGTCACAGAAAAGCATATTAATATCATGAAAATTACTTTGGTTATTAGTGATCATTTTAACAATAATGATCATATAATAAATATTTATACATCATATATTAAATAGCTCGTTAGAATGGGAAATAATATTTCCTTCTATATTTCCATTCGTTATTTCAATTTCTTAAATGTTGCAATATTTTTAATATCATTCTTGAGATCTTTTAATATTATCTTCGGATCGATGTTAATTAACTGTGCAAGAGTAGTACAATTTACTTTCATACGATGCCCACCAACTACCATATATGTATTCAATTTGGCTAAATTAATAGGACTTCTAGGAACACCATAATAGGAAAATTGTTTATTTTTCATTTCTTGTTCTTTATTATGTATTTTATGATTAGCAAGGTATCTCGAATGTGGATTAGTAGATTTTCTAGCTACTGCCTTTATTCTATAAGGAATAATATTTGATCGAAATGCACTTTTAGTTGTAGACTTCTTAGCTACTGCGTGAATTTTTGGCGGTGATTCTATTGAAATTTCATTTTTATCAGCACTTTGTCCGGATTTTTGCCATTTGACTTTAACCATAACTTTCTCAAGTAAAGTCTCGTAATTCTGTATACTTTCTATTTTTAATTCCATATCAGGATGTTCTTCGGTATTATGTGTAGAAACTTCAGAAGGACAACTAAAAGTTTTATCACAATATTTACATTTAAATAGATTTATATGTTTTGACACATGGTTTTTCATTACATTAATAAATGTTGTGGTGAATGAACATTCCGGGCAAACATATCCCCGAGATATTTTAGTTTTTTCTTGTTTTTTAAAATTTAACGGTAAGTGAGAATGGAACATACTATGATGTGTTTTCATTTTAACTTCGGAATCACATAATTCATTACACCACTGACAAATCCAACCTTCTTGCTTTAATCCAGAAGCTTCGATTTCTTGTACATCACTATTATGCGACTGCTGTAAGTATAATTCATAAGAACTTTCCGTTTGAGTTTTCGAGCATTGAGCTTTAATGAGCGATTTTTCCGAAGATACGTGCATTTCTTTGTATCTAAATGGATAATTCGATTTCATTTTTGTAGAATCATTTTGCAATGAATCATTGTGCATCATATTCCAATGATTCTGAACTGTATTCAAAGATTTACTACGAAAAGAACAATAGAAACAATAATAAATAGAATTTTCTTCCCTGATGTCAGAGACTTCCTCTTCTATATCATTGTTATAATCATCATTAATAACCTTCTTATTGAGTTCAATTTCTGTGGATTCACCAGGTGATTCAGATGGTGATATATCTTCAACTTTAAATGGTGAAAATGGATGATTAATTTCCCAATGTTCCCAGACTTCTGAGTTTGTTGCTGCAGTGAAAGTACAATAAGAACATTTCAAAGTATTTTTCGTTGCATGTATCCTCATATGTATTTTTAGACCGGTCATATTCATGGCGGTGAAGTTACAGATATTACATTTTTCTTGAGGTTCAATTTGACATTGATTATCGCTTTTTTCCACAACTTCTTCTCCACTAATTTTTCTCTTTCGTTTTCTATATCTCTTTGGAAACACGATTCCATATTCCTGTTGCCAAAATTCTTCTGGTAATTCCGGTTCACCTGCTGCTGGATTTTCAACTATTTTCTCAAGACAACCAGGATGTTTAGAACGAATATGTTGACGCATTAAACCCTCCGAATTCGTGCTACGATCACAATAAGGGCAAATAAATCCAAGTCGCTTTAAATGTGTTAATTGTATATGTAATTTAAAACCACGCCATCGGAAAAATGTCATTTTGCAATGTTTACAAGTAAATGGTTTTTCTTGTTCTTCTTCTGGTCCAACTATATTAAAAATTAAATTTTAGTATTATAATTTTAAAATAATATAAAATTTTTTGGATTATTTTAATTTATTTTATTAAAGATATTTACCTTTTTCAACATCCATAGTCTTCACAGTTTTTTCTTTCATTGATATACTGTCTTTCTTTATATCAATAGAACTATCTTTATTACATTCATCTTGAACTTCTAAATTAATTTCTTTTTTATTATCTTGTTTATTAAAAGATTTATCAGTAACATTTGTAGTTTTTAGAGTTTTTGTAACAGTATTTTGAGTAATTTTTGTGAAACATGTTTTTGAATCATTTCCAATTGTGTTTGTAATTGCAGAATTTTCTACATTATTTACGTTTTGTTTGGTTAATAACCCTTTTATCATTAGTGTTTGTCTCTTCAATAATGTACCAACCTGAATGTTAAAACATTAATTGTTTTATTAAAAATGATAATGCAATAAATGTTTTATTGCATTTAAAATATTTAAAACATATATAAAGATTATATTAAAACATATATAAAGATTAAATTACCCATTCTTCAATATCATCATCTGGTGATAATGGCTCATGATTAGGACGTTCTCCATTATGATGTTTAGTAAAATGTTTCAATAGAGCATTACGATTTACGGATAAATATCCACATTCCTTACAGTGCCATCTATAATATTTTAATATCATTAAATGAATATCATTAATATCATTAAATGAAGGAAAATATTCTGCAATAATGATATAAATTCACAAAAATACTTGCCTAGCATAATTTAATTCTCTGTAGAGATGATCTCTCATATCATGTTTATATTTTGTTTTAAACTGCGTACATAAAGTACAGACATACATATTCCCATCTGCTTTTCCATAAGGACCAAATCTTCCAATATCGCACTCATTGATATCATTATCTTCAATTGATTTAGACTTCGTTTCTTTGGACTTATCTACTGTATTAGAAATATTACTTGCATTTTCCATTTCTATTGATACTTTATCACAAGACAATGATCGCTTAGATTTTTCTTTTGTTTGCTTTGTACCATCTAAAGAACCAGATTTTCCTGGTTTTATTTTAGCTGGTTTAGTACTTGATAATTCTGCATCACTTTTCCGTTTTCCTATTTTTAAAGAAGATTCTGTTGATATTTCATCTTCTTCTTCAAGAAGAATTCCGCGAATATGTCTAATTCGAGGCATATCTCTTCTCCAAAGAGGAGTAGTGTCAAAAGGTTCTTCCTGTCCACTTTGTTCTATATTATCTGTATTTTTTTTATTTATACCTTTTATTCGTTGATATATTAAAATATAATCAACATTTGAGTCACTAGAATGTTTGCTGGTAACATGTTGTTCAAACATAATTTTGCCACCAGTTTTAAAAGAACATGAGTTACATTTATATTGACATTTTTCATCATGTGTAATAGATGTATGATTAACCATATCTGCTTTATACACACATTTATAATCACATATGTTGCACTTCCAATGATTTCCATCCGGATCTGGTATTTCTTCTTCTATCTCTTCTTGAATAGATTGTTGACTGTTCTCTGTGTTTTCTAATTCTCTAATTACTTTTACAAAAGGTCTTTTTTCAGGATGTTTATCGGAAAGATGTCTCTCTACAACGTGCCTGGTAAATAATTTATTACTATTAAAAAGCATAGAAAATGAACTATGAAAAGTAAAAATTTATTTAAACATTCGACAAACAATATGAAAAATAAGATATAAAATTAAAAACTAATATTAAAAAACATTTTACAAAAGTTTTGAAATTTTGAATGAAAACAAACATTTTTAATACATTATCAAAAGGACATTATTTGATATATTTAGAATTTTTGTAATTTTAATTTTAATTTTAGTTTTTTTAAATTTTTTAAATTTTTAATATTTTTAATCAATATAAATTATTATTTTTTATAAATTATTAACTTCCTTCTAATGTCCTTCAAAATTATTAAATTTTTATCTGAAACATTTTTCAACATAATCAATAATTTCAAAAATATTTCAGTTTCGAATTTTAGATTTTACATATATATTTTAATAATGTTTATTTTATATGCTTGTCAAATGTTCAAAAAATATATCTTTTTTAAATTCGTGCTTAAAATTTGTAAGTTATATAGTGCATTATAAACCAAATATGAGGCATAAATATCATTATACCTATGATAATGATGATGATTGCAATGAGAACATTTATAAAGTCTGGTATCGTGCATTTTCAAATGAACGCCCATTTTATCAATCGCTATATTTAATCCTTCTTGACCTGGTGGTAGTTGTGGACAATGAGGACATCGAAAATATAGTTCTTCAGAATGCAAAGCCTTTAAATGACATCTTAACATTGCTTCATCGACTGTTAAATAATTGCATTCAGCTACACCACATACATATCTATTATAAAAAAACATTACCATTTTTTATATCTTTTTCAATTCATTTTTAAAATTTCCAAATTTGATAAAAAAAACATTTAACGCTTTTACATATGATAAAATCACTCTCATTCTTACAAAATTATATTATTTTTATATTTATGTCATATTATTATGACATAATTTTAAAAAAAATTATTTCGTACCTCTTATGCTCTGGTATAAATTTTGGAATAAATTCATCATCGTTATTTTTATTACTTTCCTTTGGTTTTCCTCCCATTCGGCCATTTTGATGGGAACTACTTGCTAAATTTACCATTTTATCGAACATCCGTTCCTTTTTATCTAAGCAAGGTACAGGATTAACAGGACCACTTTCTGGCACACTTTCATCTTTTGCATGCAATCGCAAGTGTCTGATAATGTTCGTACGAACTTTTGTTGTATAAGGACACATTGCACATTGCACTTCCCGATTGTAAATAGCTTGAAGTGGTAGAGATTCTATTTCATCAGGACCGAAAGTAAATTTTTCAATATCTGTTGTTATCTTTTCAATGTCTTTTTCAGTTGATTTTGTATTAGTAGTTTTACGTTTCTTCCCTTTACGTTCTCCACTTTGACGCTATAGAAAAATAGATAAAATATTTATATACGCAAAACTTCATGTATTTACTAAATATTGTAAAGTATTACTTACAATAGGTTGCACAATAAATAATCCATCTACAGATGGATTCTTTGGATCAGCTGGAACTAACTTACTATAAGTATATTTATGTTTCATTTTCATGTGTGCCATTGCTTGATAACCCACTGTACATCTCATTTTGCACAATGAACAACCAAATCGTTTTAATCCGTGTGATTTTAAATGTTCTAATAAAAATCCAATTTTTAAAAAACGTTTTTTACAATGAGCACATGTTAAATTTTTATTTTCATTTCCTAAAGAACATTCTTTTACATGTATTCTTAATTGTGCCGCGGTTTGCGCACCATAATCACACGTCTCATAACCACACTTATATAGTTTCATTCCTGAAAAACCAGTATCTTTAATATCATCAAGAGTCAGCGGTTTATCAGTTTTTATATTATTAGAATTTTCGTTAGTGTTTATATCTTTGACATCGCTACGCAATTGTTCTTTTATATTATTTTCTGGATTCATTTTTACTTTTTCATTTGTATCAATGCTATCTTTTTTATTTAATTCGGATTTTATATTTTTTGCCGGAATTTCCGTATCGTCAACATCTACTATTTCAATATCACTATCTTCCATCTTATTTTTGTTAATAGTCAAATTATCAATTATAGATATGTTAGTAGAACGAGTATTAATTTTTTTTAGAAAATCAGGATTGTCCAGTAAATTGATATTTATAAATTCATCATTGCAATCAAATGTTCCTTCACTGCGTTCAATTGGTTCAACAGAACTTTTATCAGATAGAGCACTTTTTTTTTTAGATTTATTTAATAAACTTTTATCCGTTGATTCTCTATTAGAAACTGATGTTACAGAGACATCAGAATCATTTATTAAATTTCCAAACATTTTATTTATTGCACTATCATTTAAACCTTCATTTTTTGGTTTTTCATTTTGTAACAAATTTGATGAAAAATTGATGGAACTATTTGAATTATTGCTAATTCCAAATATATTAGATGTCGATTTATTTAATACATTATTTTCATCTTTATCCAACATAATTATATCTTTAGACAATTGAGAACAAAGTATCTTATGAGATGGAGATGTGCTAACAACATTTATCACATCTTTATTGTCTTTTCCATCGTTTTCCACGTCAATTATTTCTCCTGTGATTTTAAAAGTATCATCTAATGTTCTTATAATTAATTGATCTATTACATCTTTATTTCGTACTGGCTGAAATAAAATAATAATTATAAAAAATATATATTACTTATAATTTGTTATTGATTCGATAATTCATTAATAATATTTTATCATAATATCTAACCTGAGGAGGAAGAGATCTTTCAAGAACTTGTGGTAACCGATCGCAATGAAATGTACTAAGATGACTATGCATTTCAGTAAAATAATCTGAACCATGCAAACAATACAAGCATTGGTATTTATAAAATCCGTGAATTTTATAATGCTATAAATATAATTTTATAAAAATAAGTTTAAAAATTAAGCAATTGTTAAGAAAGAAATAATTTAATAAATAATGTTACCGCAAGTAGCTGATCTATTTTCATAAATGTAACACGACACACATGACATTTATAAGTAGAAAGATTTGCACCGTGTTTATTTTTCAAGTGCGCCATAAAAGATTCAGGAACAAAGAAAAATTTTCCGCAATCTATAAATATATTTTTAATTTCATTACATATTCAAATAAAATTTAAATTTCAATTATTTAAATTTCATTCAAAATGAAAAATAATATAAAAATCATACCATGTTGACAGACATAAGGAAATACATTCTCATGTCGATTAATTTCTTCTTTTAAAGGTATTTCTTTCATAAGTTTACCAAGTAAAATACCATGATGTCCACGATGAGCTACTGCCTATAAATAAGACAAATGATAAAAACAAAAATTAAATTATTACAAAATAATTTAATTTTCGCTATACCTGATGTATTTGCACATAAGAAGGAACAACAGCTCTATAAAAGCAATAAATACATTGATAACGACAATGCGCATGTTTTTCATCGATATGTATTTTCATTTGATTCCAATCCTCCAATATCATGTGACAATAGGCACATTTCTGGTAATCAAATGGTGGTGATAACTTTTTTTTCTCTGCCTCACTTGCATGTTGAAGATAATGTTGATGATATTGTGCTAATATATCAGTAGTAAAGCGACAAGCCATACATTTATATAAATGAATCAATTTTGTAGCCTTTAACATTGTATTGTATGCATCTGCAGATTTTAATTTAATTGCTGTAGGTGGAGGTACAGGTTCTTTTGGTTTTAAAATAGTTGGAGTTCGAACGACTTTTAAAATTTTATAGTTTAAGTTTGAAGATTGTGGTGACCCAGCAACACTCACAGTTCGTGTACTCATTGGAGTCATTATTGAATTCTTATTTGTAGAAATAGGAAAAGATAATTTATTGTCTACTTGAATAATTTTTGACTTTGGAGCAATTGGAATGAAATTGGTTGTAAGTTGCGTGGTAGTTACAGAAACTGGAGAAGGAGAAATACTTTTTACTGGAATCAATTTTACTGTTTCTGGTGTAGATTGCACTACTGTTTGAATATTTTTCGTTAATGGTTGTGTAATAGTCACAGTATTAAGTCTTTTTAAAATTAAAGGCGAATTAGATTTTTTTAGTAAAGATACACCTTTACTTTTTATAGGAGATGTTTCAACTGCTTTTCTTATGTCATGTACCTATAAAAATAATATAATAATATATATAACAATTTGAAATGAAAAAATTTTAAGCGAATTCATATCTCATCACTTACAATAGGACTTTCGGCACCATCGTTATCAGCTCTCGGCGCAAGACTAACTACATTTTCGATTTTCAAAAAAGAACATTCTTCATCCATATCTGATTTTAATACGGAATCCATTTTATCTGGAGTTGGTTGATTTACATCTATTTGATAAAATATTTTTATATAATGACAAAAAATAATTCATATAATTATATTATTTATACATATATAAATATATACATACTGTTTTTCGATAATGATACATCTTGAAAGTCAAGAGACTGTATGGGTACAGACAACATATCTCCACTAAGACGTCTCAATCGGATGAAATTTTTAGGTGGATTACTATCATCGTGTAATTCATGTGATATCTCATGGAATCTATTTTCTTTTTTTCCAATAAATTTCTTAATACTTGATATTGGAACAACGTCTGGTGGTTTAGGAATAGAAGGAGAAGTTCTTTTAGATTCCTTAGGTTTAGAACAATCAGTTTTAGAACAATTTTCTTCTTTACATTTTTCAAGTGGTTTTGCAGCTTGGAGTTGAGCAGCAAGTCTCTGAATAGTGGTGAGCATTGGATCTTTCGAAGATGCATTAATATTTGAAGTTTCTTTCAAAATGACATTAACATCTGTTGGCAGTTCACTATCCGATTGTTCACTACTGGAATCAGAATCGTAAATAGGAGCAGTATCTTTCGTATTCTCGTTATCACTGATTTCTGCATCACTTTCAGCATCCTTTCTCTGATCCAATGTTATCAAAGGATCTTTAATCTTTGAATTTGTTGGATCTTTTTCAGATTTAGAATCACAGTCTATGGTAGATAGTTGTGTTTGTATACAATCATTAGATTTTATATCATTTGAAGTTTCTTCAGATAACTTATTCTCTGTATCTATTACAGATGAAACTTCAGGATTTTGAGATAAATTAGCAATATTATTTTTAGATAATGAAATCGTGGAATTAATTGGATTTTTATTTGAAGAATTGATATTATTTGATATTATATTAGAATCAATTTCATTATTTGCTATATTAGTCTTCATTTTATCTTTTAATTTATCTATAATGGATAAACCTTTTTTGGATGCATCTTTTTGTAATCTAATACCAATATTTTGAATAATTTCTTGCATTTTTCTTTTCCGTTCTAATTGAATTTCTACTTCTTTTTTTTCTAATTCTGGTGGACAAACGAACACGCTTAAATTTCCTGATGGCAAACTAGAATCTATATCTGCTTGTGAAGATTTCTTTTCATCATTAGTAGCTTGTAATTCAGAACAATTATTTTGTGATTTAACTTCAAGTATATCTTTATTAATTTCATTTTTATTAATTTCATTTTCAGAAGTTTTATTATTCTTTGTTATTCTTATTTCAGTCACATCATCATCATTCTGTTCAACAGAAGTTGCTATATTGTTTATCATATTATTTATTCCTTCTGCTTTTACTGAATTTGCTTGAATTGTTTCTAATTTTACTTTAGATTCTTCTTCAACAGATTCTAATGACATATTTATCTTAATAATCTTAACACTCAAATCATTCTTATGCCACAAATCAACATGTTCCTCTACATTGGATTTCTTTAATTGAACATAATTACAATATGAGCATAAATAACCATAAATACGATTTTCATTAGGTACTTCATCTTCAGTTATTGCTTCAGCAAAAGTATCCTTAAATTTTCGACATACTTTATAATAATGAGTCCTCATGGAAGATTTAGCTACTGCCTGATAAGGGCAACTGTTACATCGAAATCTGTATTCACCTGTATGTGTTGTACAATGTTCATAAAATGCTTCCATTGCAACTTTAACAGCACCTTCAATAAACAAGGAGCAAAATCTACAACGAAATTTACAAACTTCTTCTGTAAGAAGTTCTCTTGATATATTTTCTATATTACTATCATTTGCGTCTTGAATAGCTAACAAAGCATCTGAAACTTTTAATCTAGAAATTAGAATTTCTTTTCCAGGATGGCTCAATTTATAATGATGAACAATATTTTTTCCCATAAAAAAACAAAGCAAGCATTTATATCTTTCTTGTCCTGTCCAAACATAATCAATTAATTTTTTTATATCCAAATCAGAAAATGATTTTTCTTCCTCATTTTTATTTTTAACCACATTTTTTGTAATATTAATGAGAGGCTTTTCTATAACTTTTTCTTCTTTAATTTCCGATAATTCTTCAGTAAAATCAATTTTAGATAAAGATTTTTTTTTCTCTATGAAATCAGATGTTAACAGTTCTGTTTTTTGATCTTTTGAATTTTCTTGAATTGAAGTATCTTTATTATTATCTTCTAAAGTTTGATTTGTCTGATTATTGGATGAATTAGTATCTTTGTTTATTGTATTTTCTGAAACTGAAATATTATCTATTTTAATGGAAGTATCCATTTCACAATCACCTTTAGGAGAAGAAGTTATAAGAGTTTTCTTTCTCCTTTTTTTAGACAAAATACCCATCTGCCACTTTTTCTTCTTCTTTTTTATTGAACATTTTTTAGTATTTGTTTCAGTTGGTACTTGATCATTAATATCATCGTCTACATCTGCATCACTTCCTTTATCTGCAACTGATGAATCTTTATCTACTTCGCTTCCTTTATCTGCTATTGATGAGTCTTTATCTACTTCATTTTTTACAGATACTAATCCCACTAAAATATTGCTTAATAATTTTTCGTTGCTATTCATTTCTATTTTAGTTGTATTATTATCTGTTTTTTTTCCAGAAATTATACTACTTGACATGGAAATATCGGAAGTAATACTTTCTTCATCTGTAAATTGAATATCATCTTTACTTTCATTCATCAATTCAGTTCCCTTTTTTCTTGTAGACTTTCTAAAAGAAATTTGATTAAATTTTTTTTTCTCTGTGGATTCTGTTGCCTCTGATTCAAGTTGTTTATCTGGATGAAGTGAGATATCTACAGCAGCTGCCAATTCAGACACATCTATTCCAAAACTCTCATCGGACGAGCTATCAAACATCATTTTAGAGCATTCTAACTTAGAAATATCTGTTTTCTCAACAACTACACGCGGTTCTTTTATCACTTCTTTATTAATAATACGTTTGCTTCGCCTTAATACTTCAGAGTCATTATTTACAATTTGATTAGAGTTTTGAACCAGTTCTGTTCTTAATGCCAATGGTTGATCTTCTTCACTGTCTGAACTATGATTATATTGTTTTGAACGCTGTCGAGTAATACGTTGCACTTCTTTCTTCAGTTTCACTTTAGATTTATTTGATTCCTCTGATAAAACACGTGATTTTATAAATTTCTTTTGTTTCAAAGAAACTCCCGATGTATCTTCTACATCAAGATCTATTTCTAAATCACGTTTATTCGATTCATCTTTTTTAGTAGTTGAAATATTCTGATTGGAAATATTCTGATTGGAAGTACTAGCACCAGCATTATTTTGATTTTCTTTTTGTGTTCTACATAATCGATGACCAGTTGCTGCAACAACACCATCACTGATAAACATTTCCCTAATATCTTCTTGTAACATTTCCAAGGAGTTTCTTCTTTTTGCTTTAACTTTTGGTATTTTATTAATAATTTCTTTATCTTCAATTAAATCTTCTTTAACATTCTCCTTAATTTCCTTAGAAATTTCTTGAATACTTGAAATACTTTCTTTTTTCTCAATACTTGTTTCGGAATTTGACTCTTTTTCTTCAACAATGCTTTGAATTTCTGATATAATTTCTTTTTGAGTAGTAGAATCTTTACCATCTAATTTTTTCTCTAGAAGATCTGAAGATTTAATTTCAAGAGACATTTTTTTATTGTTTTTATTTTTTTCTTGTTTCTGGTTATTTATATTTTGAATTTCTTTATTTGGCGTATTCAAAATACCAAGTCTTTCAGCAAGAGATTCTTCATCTGAACTGTCTGAAACTATTACTCGTCGTTTCTTTCTTATTTGAACTTTTTTTGTTTCAGAAGTATCATCTTTATCTGAACTACTACTCTCTGATTCTGATTCAATAATTTTCTTAATTTTCTTCAACTTCTTTGCTTGCAATACTTCACCCAATTTTTGCATGAATTTCGCCTGTTCAACAAATTTTTTTCCCTCTCCAAATTCAAAAGACTTTCTAATTAAAGCTTCTATCCATTCTTGAGTTACCTCGTCTTTTGATTTGGATCCTTCAGATTCTACTTCTTCTTTTTTAAGTTTTTCAATATTTCCAGATAATTTAGAAGAAGTAATAGTGATAGAATCCGACTCTGCAATATTCATATCACTTTTGTCTTCTACAGATTCTTTAGAAGTATTATCTTCTTTCAATTCTTCTTTCTTATCAGCAATGACATTATTTTCATTCCAATTCTCAAGAGAAACTTTTCCATCACTGCTACTACTTACTTCTGCAGTAGTATCTTCCTTATCTTTTTTAATAATTTTATCATCTTGTTTTTCTAAAAGACATTCTTTAATTTCCTCAGAAACATGGCTTGATGTAGGTGACTCAGAGGGCTCATTACGTTTTATTTTAGGAATTTTAAAATTCTGTAAACTATATCCTTGTGCAGACTTCGCTTTTGTATCAATAACTCCATATAAACTCTCTAGAGGTGATTGCATCTTATCTTTTGCCGTTTTCTCTTGCACTTGCTTATTATTTTCTACGTTTTCGATACGTTTATAACTGTCTGTTGGTTTTGAAGGTGATTTAGGTTTTTCTTTAGTCTTTCTAAACGTTGATGCAATAAATGATGATGCCGCAGAACGTTTTCTAGGATCTCTTTCATTATAATTACTATCTTTACCTTTGGTAATGGAAAAATGCTTGTCTTTGGCCAATCGTGGATCTCTAGCTAAGGTACTATTATCCCTTGATTGGCCAGAACTCTGATTAATTACATTGTGATCTATGCGTACGCGTGGATCGCGATCAGATATATTTCTAGCATCCCTACTAAAACGATTACAATCCCAGTCATTATGATTGTCCCTAGACCATTCAGGCCTGCGGGTATCACGATTAAAATTATTCCTCGATTCTCCTCTATTTCTTTCATTATAATAAGTATTACGACCTCTACCTATACTACGATCTCTATCTCTATTCCAAGGACAAGGTGTACTAGGCCTTGGATATGATGGTCCTGAAGGACCTTCCGCGGGTCCTATCATACCACAAGGAACTTCATTTTCTGTTCTATAAGATATATCATTCGATCGATTAACTGGAGAATCCCATGGCTGTCTTTGATGAGAATATTCCATTCCTCTATCAAAAGATGGATCATAAGACCTATTTTCACCTTGAAAATTTCTATATTGTGGTCCAACAGAAAATCTCGTAGGTGATATTAAAGGCTGTATAGTTGATACATTAGCAACATCAATATTAGGCATATCATCTGATCGAGGAATATGATTCAAATCTTGAGGTCTTGTGTTTGGGCTCATTAGAGGCCTGATACCAGTATTCATATTTGAAGAAAACTGATTAGGCCTCATTTGACTCTCATTCATTTGATGGGGATCCATATGAATGGATTCTCTGTTAGAACCTATATTCCACATTTCTTGGTGTGAAATACCGATTGCATGTTGATATGTTTGGGCAGGAGAATTAGACACACCGCTAAAATTGGAAGACGGTGGCCATTGATTGTTGCAAAAATCATTAGTATTAACAGATAGATGCATAGAGGGCCAATGTCCTTGGTTAGCTACTTGTCTATTAAAATATTCAGAACCCTCCATTCTGAATTCCGTGTCTATTCTAGATGGTACTAATTCAGGACCGATATTATTTTGACGTCTCTGATACAATATAGCATTCCTATCATCCGGCTTAATCGAACCGCCATGATGCATAGGAATCTGATTGGATATATCGTCATCAGATCGACAATGCATATTATGTATATTAGTTTTGTCTTTATCATGATTCTGGTTGTCACGTGACTGACGAGAATGTCGTTCATAATTATCCGCGAAACGCAGTTCCGTTTTGGAACCAGGTGAAGATGATAAATTTCTGTTATCGATTAATGTACTTGTCGTAAAAGAACTTGATGTATGACTTAAATTATTTTGAGATGGTCCCTTAATTTCATTGGATTTCAAAGTATCGACTTTCGTCATCGACGTAGAACTTGAACCACTAGGTAAACATTTTCTACTTGTTAACTTAACTATATGCTTATCTATTTCCTCCCAACGTCTCTCACTTTCACTGTCAATATCCTCTTGTGTTAACAAAAATGATTTGGATGCTTTTATATCCTTATTATTTCCACTTAATGTGCTTAATTCATGTTTTTCTTTTTTGAATTTCCCCGCATCATCTCTTAATCTATCACTCTTCTTTTCCATTTTATTGTCATCTTCTTCGTTCAGAAGTTCTGCCAAATCTTCCATAGATAATGGTGGTTCCGTAAAAACTGGAGGTGGTGAAAGTAATAATGGTGCTGAAGGTTTCGAAGTAGGCTTAGAAATCGAATCTTTTGATTTTAATGATGAATTCTTACAAACTTTAGAAAATAGAATCTCCGAGTCTGGTGATTTCAATCTTGTATCAGATACATTTACCGGTGATTCTGATCTAGAGTCTGATGAAACTTGTTCCGTTAATCGATTCTTCTCCAATATAGATGATAACCTTCTAGAACCGGAAGAAATTTGTCGAGAAGAAGATATTGGCATAGATATAACTCTCCCATCGTTTATTTTCTGAGGCAGATTATTTCCGATCATTTTAACCGAAATCGCATCATGATTGGAAGTAATAATCGTTTGCCAATTTTTATTTCTCGAAATTTCTCGATTCTCATTTTCTTCGAGCATCTCCCATTCAGTGAAGGATACATCATCCGTGTTTTTGCATAAACCAAGCTGAGGAGAAAGAGTTAAATCGTTGCTTGTTCTCTCCGTAGGTATGATAATAGGAGCTTTCGTTGGTAAAGTTTCGATAGGATCAGGAGAAGCTGGTTTACTATCAGATTTATCATCAAAGTCAATACTACGTTCTGTGGGAATTATTATCGGTTCCACTTGTGAACCTGAATCTGGACTAACTGGAGGACTCGGACTAGCCGGCGTCTCGTGAATTTCTCGATCTTCCATTACGTCTTCTATATGCTGAAATTTCGCATCTTCTGTATATTGAGATTTTGTATCTTCTGTATATTGAGACTTTAT
>NW_006263313.1:266211-284130 GCF_000469605.1 Apis dorsata | reverse complement strand
TTTTTTTTTACAACATTTTGTAAACAATATATCTTAACAATATATCTTTTGTAACAATATCATTTAGATTTACAGTGATATTTTTTTCTTAACAGTGATGTTCAAATTAAATTTTTTGAATTTGTAAAACTTAATAAATTAACATTAATTTCGTAAAAATAAATAATTTATTTTAAAAAATTTTGAAGATTGAATTGTTGTGAAGAAAACATAATAAAACGATAGAATATTAAAAAAAGAAATCTTAAAATAGGATTAAAAAGGAGATAACTATAATGCATTGTAAGAAATATATGCATTGTAAAGAAAAGAACTTCATATCTACATTTTACGACAGAATAGACGAACGAAGAAGTTTTGTAAATTAAATGCTTATATTTATATTGTCAAAAGTTTAATTTATTATATTTTTTTTAGGATTTTTAAAGATTATTTATAAATCTTAAAAATATGAAAAACTTTAACTGCTTTAAAAGATGCATAGGCTATAATATTCTAACGAATAAAATATATATATCTATAAACGAATAAGAAACATATCGAAAATAATGATTAATAAAAACAAAAATTTAAAAAATCTAAAAAATTGCAATTATAAACAAAACGAATTTAATTTATGAACACCACTGCTTTACAAAATTAAATAAATTTAAATATAAACAGTTTAATTTTAATTTTAATTAGAAATATGTTGCTATATATATAATTATTATATATAACAAATAATAAATGATGAAATTCTTCTATAAACTCTTGTACAACGTTTATTCACTTACTTTGAAGATTGTGTAGAGTTAGCATCGTTTTTCTTGTGAGGAAAATGTAAACCAGGCGTATTTCCCTGAAACTCGTGTCAGATTAGAATGATTAAAATAACAAAGACAACACATGCACTACGGAAGCCTGAAAACATTCAAAAGTATAAACAACAGAAAATAAAGTGAAATTTAAAGCAACTATGTCTATCTACTAAAAAGATACTAATAGAAATTAATAGAAATTTAATAGAAATAATAATAAAAATTCACGTGAACTATTTGTTCTACAAACATCTATTATTAATATATTTACATCTATTTTACATAAGATTCCAACTATAAATAATTTCTACGAATAAATTCCAAAAATTTCGATTGTACTAATTTTATAACAAAAACCATACAAATGCTATTAGAAAAGACCAATATATATAATGCATTTTAGATGCAACAGTTACAGTTCTATTAAAGCATTGTAATATAATATCTACAGTATTTTATGAAACGATATAAAAGAGCTGTTTCTTAAAATATTGCAACTTTATTTCTATTTTCTTAATTTTTCTTTTTTTTAATTTTAAAAATATGTTAAATAAAAAGTTTAAATATAAAAAAATAAATATTTTTATATTCGTATATCATTTATGTATAGTTTTGATCCATAATAATCTTCTAATTAGAAATAATTTATTATTTTATCTCTTTTTTTGAAATTGCTTGCAAAATGAGAGATCGAGTGAGAGATCTATAAAAAGGAGAAACCATAAATTTTTACATTCGGAATCATTTAATGATAGAAATGTCAGATTATTTTTTTCGTAACTTTAAATTTTTTTTTTAATAATAATTTTTTATTAAATAATATTGTTCAGAATTATTATTTTCTTCCTATATTATCCCATTTAAGAACAAAATCAAGCTAAATAATATATAGCTTCGAATTATTTATTTTGGAGCAAAACTATATAATCATTGCTGAAAGAATTTTTCATAAACATTCTCGTTTATATGTTTCATTTGTGAATACAGATGGCCCTAGTTTAAAAGCACTAATTTTTTACGTAGAGAATGTGCATATATATTATATGTATTCTTACAATAAAATAAATATATAAAATTAAATAGATAATTAATATAATTAAGCAAAATATAAGAAAAAGAAAATACGTATGTGATACATAATGAATTTAATGAAAATATTATGTAGATATAACTTATTGGTTTATTATTTATTAATATTATAATAATTCCGAAATTTGTCAGAAGGAAAATTCATATATAATTTGAATCTTTCAATTGTTTAAGGGCCAGCTGCATAATACACACTAATAATACAGAACAAAAAGCCAAACGCTACGCTTTGGTTCACTGAATTTTCAAACTGAATAATAATTTAATGATTTAATTATTATTAATAAATATATATTCTTTAATAAAATATGGTAAAAAAAACTCTAAATAATTCAGTGTACCATATAATGAAAGTTTGTTATAGCGATTAATATATCTACCTTTTCTACTCTGTTGTGTAACTTTTGCAGAACATCTTCACATCGCTGCAACGTCTCGATCTTCAGCCTATTTCATCGATAACATAATATGATTAATTGTTTCACATTTTTTTTTCTATTTTTATACATAATTGAAAGAATAATGAAATGAAAAAATTAAATGAAAGATATATTTCACAGTATACGATAAAATATAATAAATTACCATATGAAAATAAGAAAAAATGTAAATTAATAAAAATAAAATTGAAAATTTGTAAATAAAATTTAAATAGCAAAAATTAATAATAATAATAATTAATAAAAATTAATTTTTTATTTCGTATTTTAATTTTTTTATGTCAATGCATTTAATATCATCAAATGTTATGATGACTAAAAGAAACTCTTTTATTTTATATATGTCTAAACATCTGCAAAACATACTTTCTTTTGCTGTTTGATAAGATCCCGTGTAGACTTTGCATTTTCTGCAGTTGTACTTCTCGCGATTTATCCTTAACGTTTTGCAATCGCTCTATCATCGCTTCCAAAAACGGAATGTATTTTTGCATTTCAGCAAATTTCTTATCATACTCGTCCATCTCGCTTGTCGTATATCGCTCACCTGTACCGAGAGAAGAAAATCTTTATACTTACAAATATCTCTCGATTATCAAACATTATATCATTTGTTTCTTCTATATTTTCTTACTAATTTTGATAATATTTTTTTCATGTTATTCTATGATTTCTTTTTATTTTTATTTCATTCTTCTATTTGTTTCAACAATCAAAATTATTCAAATTTAAAGTTTCATTAATAATTCGAAGATTTATATCGCTTAACACTGTAGTTAGCCGTCAAATTTAACTGTGAACAAACTAAGTTCTGATTTATTATGTATTATGTATTTAACATATATTATACATACATATATTATGTATTTAACATATATTTCAGTAATTCAAATTTTTATATTTTTGACAATTTAATAAAAAAAAATACATTTAAACAAAACATTATATAACATATTAACATAATAAATTATCAAAATATCATAACATATTTAAATAAAGATTAGTTTAAAACATGATCTTCTTTAGTTTAATAAATATTTTTTAATAGAAATCGTTTGTGATAATTTTTAAATCATTTAACTTTATCTGATTTCACTCATAGTATCTATATTTTTTTAGCATTTTAAATTGATCCATTATATAACATTATACTTTCTTGTTACAAATTAATACTTATTCTATATTAAACAAAAATATAAGACCTCAAATTGAATAATCCATTCATTTAGATTCGAATATTAATTTGATATTATTTTTTACATAATTAAAATATTATTTGTATTATTTCGAAATATTATTCGCTATTATTTTTATTTAACTCGTTATTCATAGACATCCTTATAATGAATGACACATTGTATAAAATGCATATGTATATGTAAAGAAAAAAATATTATTATTCATATATATTATTTATTCTATATATATATATATTTATATATAAAAAATATTATTTATGTAAATATTATAACATATAAGATATAATACTAATTGATTAATTATCAAATTTAAATAATGGTGTTTAATTAACCGATCATCACATTACTTTAGTGATAATTAAACTCTCTGGAAATATAGTAATTTCAATATCATATATCAAATAACTATTTCATATTAAATTATTTCACTTTTTGAATTTTTTTTTGAATATATTTTTTACATAATTTATATAATCATCAATAATAAAGAAACACGTGATTATTTTTTCAATCGGAAAATTCTTTCATTTTTTTTTTAATTTTATCAAAAATTTTTTTTAGAAATTGTGCAATATATAAGCATGTGAATAGAAAACGATTTACGATTAAAAAAATACACATCATGAATTCTATAATTTTTACGCTTATTAATTGCAACGCACATGCGTATTAAGCACCTTGCACATTTTATCTTTTAAGTAAAAAAATTTCAAAATTCAAATATTTAATAATTAATGCTATTTTTTTATATAACACTATTTTTATATAATATTACTAATATTAAAAGTATTTAAATTATTAAGAAAAATATTTGAAAATTTGGTGACAAGAATCACAACTAAAAATAGTTGACGAATAAATGTATTGCACTTACATATTTTATTGAATTTTATTGAATTTTTCAAATATATGAAAAATATGAATCGAATTCGAATTATTCACTGGAAATAAATTATACCGAAATGAAAAACTTAATCAGCTTATTTTCAAAGGAATAACTTCCTAGTAACGATTGTATGATAGAACTTATTTTAAATAATTATTAATATAGTTTGTACATACCGATTGATTTTTATGATTTTATAATTTTATTTTATCGTAAACTTGAACGCATATTTATGACGAACTTAACAGGACAAGAAAAAAGCATATCTAAGAAACGTTTCCCTCGTTACATTTTATCCAATATACGTAGTTTCATCATCTTGAGAAAGAGAGAGGAAGTAGATGGAAGCACAATCAAAAAGATTTGAAATCATAGATAGCAGTGCAGTAGCAAATATGGCGACCAAACGATATTATACAATATTGTTCAGTATAATTCTACCGAACTTAAAATTTTTAAAGATAAATTATTAAAGATTATAATAATATTTTATAATGATAAAATAACTAGAATAATAATTGGATAGAAATAATTTTACATGATTATAAGATTGAAGATTGCAAAGTGTTTCATTATATCGGTAACTTAATACATGATCGTATTTATGAAAATGGTTCTCAGAAGAATATGATTCAGATATAAAATATCTGATTGGATTTTATTATTTAAATATATATTAATATAATATTATATTCAATGAGTATATATAATTATTACATATTACATATTATATATAAATTAGAAATAATATTAACGGAAATGCTTCTGCTTAGGAGAACATCACTAACAATGTCATTGTTACTATAGAATACTAGTGATAACTAGAAATACAATATTTGTATTTAAATGAAATAAATATATAAAAAGATATATGTAAATTTTTTGATATTCAATTAAATGTTTCCAATTATATAATGCAATTAAATAATATAATATTTGAACAATAATTATAATAATTATAATATATAATATATAATATAATATCAAGTTATTAGATATATATAAGCAAAAATTAGTATATTTTTAAAATCTGTTATGGAAGATTATTTAAATACAGTTTATATATCTAAAATGATTTTTAATCAAATGAATTTTTTTATATTAAATTTTACATTTTTATAAAAATCTATATAACTTGAATGTCGAATGTTCTCACAAGATGTAGATAATTTACATTCGACCGTTCTCTTTCTCATTGCTTCTCTGTCTTTATTTTCTTTTTTTTCTCTTTCACTTTTCTTCGACATTAACTTCACAAATGACAAATTATACAATATATATTTTTGATTATAATTTTTTTTATATAATTATTTTTTGCTTAAAAAACTTTTAATTTGTAAATATTAAAAATTTACTATTTAAATATTTTTTTATATGAAATACTTTGTATCATATGAAATAAAGAATATGACTGCATTCAATAATGGCCATATTATTTGTTAAAACAAAAAATGCAACAATTTTCTAAGAACCTTTTTCCATTCCACCAAGATTACGATTCACATATTTCTTAACATAAATAACAGATAAATATCCTATTTCTTACCAAAAAATAAATTTTTTTATCTACGACGACACACCTGATAAAACATTACACAGCAGAATATCGCCGTATGCATTGATCTTCTCTCGCCGTTTGCCCGATCCTGCGTCCTGAAATCTCGACACAGCAACTCAACCGAAGAAAGGTGTGAAATACTGAGATCCCGCCGTTAATGCACGTATACGTGCACGCACTGCATGGAATTGCTTAACTCTTTCACAATGTCGTAGTTACGTTGGAACTGACACTTTTTTTCAAGTTCTGCAGCGCGCTCTATAATTCTGCATCACAAGCTAGAGAACTATACTATTACGATGAATATTTAAGCATCAAAAGTACTGATTTGACGTACCAAAAGTTTAATTATTCAATAAAACGTCACTTCCTACAATGCACGCACAAGACACATTTATCTTATGTCCACCTTTCAACATTCCTGAAAAAGTATACCCATGTCAATTTTCAGAATCGCATATACAAGTACCTCTAAATCGTCACTTTCCATATATATCTATTATTTAAATTATAATCACGATCCTGCTTTCAATAATTTCATATTAAATTATATTACAATTCTCTGAATACGAAGTTCATTTTAATTTATTTAAGTTTCCTAACACCGAAGTTTCCCGAAAGTTATTACACTTTGAAGTCCTACTACGAGACTTCGAATAAGCGCTGTTTTTCGGTCTTCAATAATGCGTGGTGGTTCATCATTCATTTCTGAATATATATACACATCGCAAAGATGACAGCAGATATATGAACACGCAATTATTTTTCTATGTATCATAGATTAACGACATCATTACAAAAGAATTTTTTTTAAAATATAAAGAAAATTTCCTTAAAATATTAGAAAATATTCTTCTCCAGAAAATATTTCTTTATAATTTCAATCACACTATCTATCAAAGAAACAAACGAAATGACAACCCTGAAGGGCGCACGATATACGTACAATGGCTGCCATTAATGGCTGCACTAAGCTAAATGATTTCACGTGGTTTTGTCAATATTCCGCCATATGTTACTTACCTTTTATCACGTCCACATATTTATGATAGAAATTTAATATCTGTTTCTTTTCCTTTTCTTTCTTTAAGGAAATTATTGAACTAATGAAATAATACATTTAATAATTTTAATAAAATAATAAAGTTGATTTTATTATTTTATCGAATTAATTTCATATTGAGCACAACACTATCAATTACATATCTCACAAGGAATAAATAATTTCTAATAATAATTAATAATAATATTATATTTTGAAATTTTAAAGATAAATAAATATCGCACAAATGTAATATAATTCTTTTAACAATACATCTATTCATACCTACGACCTAAAATGATAAAATAGAAAACAAAAATCAAACATACATTTCTGTGTATGCATTTATTGTGTAAAGATTATTTTTAAAACAGGATTTGTGGAGTAAAAAACTTTTTCTAAATAAAAAATTTGATACAAGTATTTTAATTATTTATCTAATAATTCAAGATTTCACCAAAAATCGATGTTCCAGAATTAATTGAAAATTTAATTATGCCACCTTTTATATGTTTTGATGATTTATATATCCAATAATCTTATATTTCAGAGGACAAGAAAGTACCTCCAACTATAAAGATCCGCCATTTATAACTCGTAAGTATTCATTTCTTCTAATATCCACTTGGTTCGAGAATTCTCGATTGAGAAACGAGTTTAGACGGAAACACCCGAAGTTTATACATCAAATTCGATTATTCCCTTGTTCGTATAGATCCAATTATAATTATACAATTATTAATATACAATTATTAATATAAATATAAAAACATCTTATTAAATAAAACATTATTTTCATTAAAAAGAATATAATATCATTAAAAAAATATTCTATAAAAAATATTTATATTTATATAAAATCATAAGTTATATTGTTCATTCGTGACAAAAATGACGTGAAAAAAAAAATACATAGCAACAAAAAATAAAAAATTAATTTACTCTAATATATAAGTTTAAATTAAATTTAAAATATAAAAATAATTATTGCATATGTAAAATATTAAGGTTTCAATTAATATCTTACAATAAAATACACCATGAAAATGTTAGATTTTAGTTATTACTATATTGATTTTAATTCATTTCAGTAAATAAATGAAATGACTAAATTACAATTATAGTTCTTTGTATTTATTTGTGACGTTTTCCTCGATTTCATATAATGTAATATTTAATAACTTTATTTACAAATTATCAGCTCAATTAATGAACTAATAAACTTTAGTTTGCATAGGATTTGATTATTTACAAAAATTTTTGAATTATGGAACAATCTTCCAATTCATGAATTCATGGGACAAAATTCTTTTTCACAATATTATAATCAATAAAGCGCCAAACACTATTACCTTTCCTTTTATTTTTAAAAAAGTGAATTAAAAGTTCTTTACAATTTTGTAAGAAACATTTTCCACCAAGGTGGTCAAGCATTACTATTTTTATAAATGAATCTAATGTAAATGCAATTTCCTTCATGAAGAACATTTCATTTAAATTGTTCTTGTTATATTTATATGTTTTTTATATAGATCTCAATTATAATAGCCTCTTTTAAGGCAACAATGTTGTCTGCAAGTGATATTTGAGAACAAATGTCACTGTCTAATTCTTTTTTTTGGTACTTAATAACACTAATATGTTGTTGGCAGTACATGTAATTACATTCCCGGTAAATAATTTCCAATAGTTTTGGTTTTATAGCACAGTTTTGCATAATTATGCACATATTATGTAAGTCTAAACATGAACTGACATTGATTGAATAATTAAAAATTAAATCTGAACATTACGCATTTTTTGTATCGAAAAACATTCGAACAATAGAAATATTAAAAATTAGATTTTTAATCATACTGAATAATACAATATATTACATATTTCGCTAAATTTTTTTTGTTTTAATTAAATGAGAATTATATGCTTAGCCTCGAAAAGTTTTATCGCATTTTCCACGAGTTATATAATTGCCTGCAGCACAGCTACAATATACTTTATGAAATTCTTACATTACTCTTCAAAATTTGTTTTCTAATATTGTTGTTTTATATAAACTCAGTAGTTTCTGTCAATTATTTTTGTAATCAACATTTAGTGTACAATTACATGATTGCACGATAAATTTTCATAAATACATTCATGATTATTGAAGACATTCTTAATTATGAAGCACTCATTTCAATAAAAAATCATATAAATATTTTTACGAAATTCCGAAAAAACTTTAAATTAAGTAAAAAGACGGAATAAGTATATTCAAATATGGAAATTAATTTTATTAAATAGTGTATTGTAAAACAAGATATAGATTTAACAGAAAAGTTCAGAAATACTATAATTCAATGAAATTATGTAAAATGTTACTTTATATATTCGAACACAAAATTAAATTTAAAAAAATATTTCTTGATCATTAACACCATGTCAGATTTTTTTAATGTCCTTATTGAGTTCAAGAATATTAAAAAGTATATAAATAGAATTCATTCTTAAATTAGAGGAAAATGCAATTTCGTACAACTGACGAGACCTCGATTGATTAATTATCATTAACCAAATAACAAATTAGATCAAAAGAAATAAAAAAAAAAAAAAAGAACAAATTTCTGTATTATTATTGCTATATGTCAAATATAAATATGATTGTACGAAAAATGTAATCACAAAAATAACGAGTTAATTACGAAGCAAACACACAATTGGCAGCAATATCGATATTGAATCTTTTTAATTTATAAATATGTTTCATTTATTTTTTTCTCATTATAAACCGGTGGAATGTTCTCTCTCTTTTCTGTTTCTTTCTTTCCTTTCTCCTTCCTTTTTATAAATTTTGCAAATGCTTTTTTTATATATCTGCCAAGGCTGCTTTTGTTTTAGCTTTCGCTTTCAAACATGATAATAACACAGTACTCTCACGCGTGCTTCTACAAAGTAATATATATTATATATTTATTTCCTTAATATATGCAAGATTTGATGAATACTTGCTCTTGTTTCGCTATCGCATGTTCATTCTATTCATACGACCACATTGTCCGTAATAGTATAAGTAGAATATAATATGACACTTTTTTCTGTATATGTAACTGTATTCACATATGTTGCAATTTGCAACTTTCTTGAGGTTTAATCATAATTATTTACCTAAAGGACTCTGCAAACTTTATGCTGAGAAAATAAATGGTCAAAAATGTTATTAAATTAATAACATTGCAATTCAATAATAAGTAAAGACACGATAATAATAAATAAGTTTCAAAATTGAATCATAATTACAGTAATTTATAAATAAAGTCTTGCTGTCCATAGGCAAATAATTTCTACTTTTACTGCCATTTAGAAACTATGCATAGTGAGATAATATTTTGTTTTTTCATATTCAATACTAAGAATTTTTATATTTTTTTTCAGTCTTATAAGCAATAAATCTCTTTTTCATAGAAAGATGTTCAATTAGATTTGTTTTTAAATGGCTTATCTTTTTTTAATTATTTTCGATTTTATATCATTATTTTATATTCCTCTGTACATTTGTAGTTTTTTGACTAATATCTTTTGTAAAATTTGTTATAAATAAGCCATAAGTTACTCAAAAGAAAAAAATATTTCCTATCTTTAGAAAGGAAATACTGTTCAATTAATCTATCGTGTCCAAAATGTCTCTTATCAAAGTAGATCTTATATAGCTAAACCTTACTTCCATTAAGGTTTATTACCTAAATGACTTTGTATATGCAAGCAGGATTTTTTTATTCTTTACTGAAATGGATTTCTTCTTAATTAAAGTGAATCTTCATACTGACTGTTTAATATGAAAAGCCATCTAATTTAAAATATATAAGTTATTAGAGCAATAAACTGCGCCGATAGGATCCTGTGCTTGCATTTAAACAGATGAAAAGTTATAATATAAATCTAATTATGCACTGTAGTTGATGCATGTTGAAGTCTTTCTAATTCCTCCAATGATAAAACATTTGTCTGGACAAGCTCTGGTAGCTTACCAGCTCGAGCTTGTGCAAGAAGTTCTGGACTAAACCATCGTGCCAATTGATTTGAAGTTGGTGAAAGATCTCCACCATTGCTACCCACGTATCCTAAACCTGGTGATGCTTGTCGACCTACGGGCATATTCAATTGCTGCGACCGCATTACTCGCCCATCTGTGAAAAATATTTGTCAGTGTTGATTTTGATAAAAGTGATATCAATGTATCGAAAAATGTAATGCCGTAATGTTTTGAATCGTATTAGTAAGGAAAAGAATAGCTTATATAATTTAAAGAAAAGACAGCCTAAATTAGCAGCGTTAGATGATTACTTTAATTTCGATCCAAAGATAAATGCTGTCTAGACGATTTAAATAAGAGGAACGGCTAAAATGTGATATCTAATTATTCCAATTTCTGAACACCATTGCATGCAATTTGATTAGACAAGAGGTAGACACCTGAAAATATTTTAGAATTATTAATTATAAAATTAATGTAACAGCTTCAAAACAGGAAACATTCTGTTCTTAGTAAACAAAATTATATTAGTAAATTATAAAACAGTAGTTATTAAATTTTCATCTCCATTTATGTCAATCTATAGAAAATGAATTATAACTACCTGCACGACTGGAGTTATAGTTTTGATTTAAGACCATTTGCATTTGTGAATTAAGAATCCGTTGTTGTTGTTGCGGTGGTTGATGTTGCATATTAGCTAGATGTGATGGAGCTTGTTGTATCTTCATTTGATTATTCATACTATTCGACCTTTGATTTATCATTGTATTTTGAGCAACATTGTATTGTGGAACATTATGATGTGCTATGGAACTAGTCATGGTATGTTTGGAGCGTGCAGGATTACCATACACGCTTGAAACCGTTCTATGTTGTTGTTGTTGTTGTTGTTGCTGTTGGAAATCTGAGTTTCCACCATATTGGAATTGATTACCACCATTACCACTACCACCACCACCACCACCTTTTACTATAGGTCGACCTACGATAATTAATATAAATATTATATTAAATATTTGTTTTAATAAGAATATTTAAATATGATAGAAAAAATTTAAATATTCATAATATTTAATATACCTGGATGTTGTTTTATAGTTGGATTTGACCAAGTAGATTGAACAGACTGTGGCCGTAAAGTATTATGTCGAGAAAGAACTCCTTGTGTCAATAATTGAACTGCAGATTGCATTTGTTGCATTTGAGATGTTTGCGATTGAGTTCCCAATTTCGATGGATCATTACTATTACCTATATAAAAATAGAAAATAAATTAGACAACATTATGAATTTAATAACTTATTTCTCCATTATATTATGAATACAAACTAATAAAAAAGATATGGCCTATCAATATATACAATACAATTAATATACACAATGAAACATGATGAAAAACGTTCAACAACAATCAAATTTTATCAAGATAAAATTGTAACAATTTTTATTTTATGTAGATCTATTAACAAATAAAATTAAACAAATAAGGATTTTTAAAAAATACGAACCATTATCTTTCATTTCATTCGAATTGTGTGAAAAGAAAAAAAAATATTGTTTCTTATTATATGCATTTCTTTTCCTTGCAATACATCATAAAAGCTTTAAAAATTTAAGCGCATGCATCAAAGTATAAAATTATCTTGTAACATTCCATTAAAGGAAAAAAGAAAATGTGTAAAGGAAAACTTAAAGCATGAAATATACTTATAAAGCGTTTTATTATAAAACTATTCCAACATACTTTCTCTCGTTATATGTTTATATATTAATCTATGTAGAAAAATATAATTTATAGTATTAATTGTATTTCTTCTTTTCTGTTTTTTTTAGTAATATTAATATTTATATTTGATATTAAAAAACTCAGTTTGTATAAGACTTTGTATAAAGACTCATATTATTTTTATATATAATTTGCAAACAAATACAGACAAATTAAATTTCAAACATATTAAAGGTGTCAAGCAAAAAGAAAGGAAAGAAAACAAAATTATCATTCCTCATTTTAATACAAAAATAAAAAAATAATATTACAATAGATAATAGTCACAAACTTATGAATTCTTTTTTCTGTATGAAGTTTCCGAAATATTAATAGTTTAAATCACAATTTCATCATTCTGTAAAATTGATATCTTATTTTCTTCTATTTTTTCTAATATATTATTATCGACTATTATCGTTTCGATTTCAAATTGCTCTGTTAATAGTTTGTCAAGAATAAGAGGACTATTATTATTATTAGTATCACTTATGTTCGATTCTTTATTAATATTTTCATTCAATAATTTTTTAGTTTCATAAACAAAATTTCCCTCTATTATGTTTAGATCCGAATTATTATTACTATCTTTTTGTTGTTGAAAAGAAGAAGAATATTTATCTTTTAATGCGGATTCTTCTACTTCTATGTTATTGTTATTGTTATTATTTAACTCATGTAAATTTTTCGAAGTGCCAATTTCAGATATACTACCATGCTTTATATGATTAGTAAGCTCAATTGCATTATCGTAAAAAGCAGATTTTTGCGTATAAATATTCTTTTTTAAATTAAATGCATTATGATAAATGTTATTATGATTTTCATTAATTGTGAATGAATATAAATAATTCGATTCTAGTTGATGATTAGACTGATTCGCACCCTCAGGTTCCTTATCGGCAGTCATTTTACGTAACACTGATGTCGGAGTAAAAGCAAGTGGTGTTGGACTCATAGTTTGTTTTGCTGGTGAGTTAACAGGACTTGATGCTCTTTGTTGAGCTTGTTGTTGTTGTTGCTGTTGCTGTTGATCTTGTCGCTTTCGGAAGTTTTCACGTTGTTCCTCCAACTTTTTCTTAATTAAAGCACTTTGCATTATAGATTGAGCATGCATAACAATTTCCCGCGGTGAAGGAACCCTATGCTGCATCACTGTTAAAATAATAAAAAATCGAGCATACTTTAAATGAAAAAAATGTTATCCTTAATTGCATTAAATTTTTATACAAAGCAAAATTTATAATTATAATTGCTTTATATCTATTTTTATAATCTATATTTTGTTGATTTATTTAATTCCTTTTCACTCATTTTTTTATATTTGGAACATTACTTAGTTATTATTAAATTATACTTAAATTTTATTTATAAATAATAAAATAAAATTGCAACATAAAAAAGACTTTTATTATTTTATCTACCTGGATGCTGTACTGTTAATGTACTTGGACTAGCAGTCAAATTTGGAGATATTATTGAAGGTGGACAATAAGCTGCATCCCAAACAACATCATACTATATTTATACTATGATTACATTATTTTATATATTTTTAACAAAAAAAATATATATATATTTAGCAATTTTTGATAATAAAATAAAATAATTCATAATTGATCACATAATTTTATATTAATTATTATAAAGAAACCAAAAATTTTAGATAATTAATGAAAAAAATTTGAAATAAAAAGAAATAATTTAATAATTTTATTAATAATAAAGATATATGAATATAATGAAAACAAATTTTTTTTATATAAATTATATTTAAATAAAAAAATAAATTTAACTCACCATTATTCATAGGAGATGGAATCCTTTGTTGTTGCTGCTGATATAACATTTGTTGCAAAATATGATCTTGAGGTGTAGGTGCACTAGGATGCGGACTTATAGTACGCGGCGTAGTGCCACCATACATTTTCAAAATATTTACTAAGACTTCCCTGTGACGATGTTGCATGGCTGGATTCTATTGTATCATTATTATAATTTAATGTATTAAAAATTCAAATATAAATTTTCTAATTAATAAAGCAAACCTGTAATTGCTGTATGAGATGTTGTCTAGTTATTTCTCCTTGTTGTAGACCTTGAATAATTGCTTGAGCTTCCGGTCTTTGGAGAAGTTCTTGACTTGTTGGAGCATTACTCAACATTATTTGCATTTCCGGAGGAACGGGACTCATACCTAACATTCGTTGACCACCCATCATCATAGATAACATATCTGAATGCTGTTGTTGTTGATGATGTTGTTTCTGTTGTTGCTATAAAAACAATTATATTTAGAAATATAATTATTTTTTTTTTATTATATTAGAATAATTTTCATTACTAACTTGAATCTGTAATACTTTCATTAAATTTTCATGTTGCATTTGTGCCTGATGTGGATGTTGAGTTGGCCCAAGAGAACCAACATGATTAAATGTTGTAGTATGCATTGGTTCCGGGACTGATTGTTGGGGAGCAATTGGTTGTGTTTTTAATTGTGAGTTAAGTAACTATAGAGAAAATATATATTATTTTAAATGAAATAAAATTTCTTCCGATGCCAAATAAAAAAATTATAAAAGTTATAAAGATCTCACTTGTATTAGTGTTACAGGTTGTTTTTGTGAAATAGGACCGTTTGCTGCTGGTATAGCCTGTCCTCCAGTTACTTGAGCAAGCTAAATATAATATTATATATATGGACACATATATACATTCGTGTTAATTATTCATGGAACATTGATCTTCTAGAAGATTGATTTTAAAAATTAAAATAAACATAAAAATTAATATATAAAAATCGGTTAAGATTCGGTCGGTTAAGATTTATTTATTAAATTATAAACAATTGAAATTTACATTAAATGGCATGAAACGAAAATAGAATAAGACTGTCTATTATTATATCAGCATTACATTCCCGATCCGCATTATTTAAAATGTTTTTAAGTGATATTTATTTGTATATTAATATATAGTTATATACTTATTAAGATATATACTTATTAAATAAGTGATATTTTTTTTATTAATATATCAATTTTTGTTTTAATTTTTAGAATCGATCTTTTAAAGATATCCCACAAATAATATATTAACATTCTGTATATATAATTGTAATATTTTATTTATTATATAAAATATATATTACCAATTTTTTAAACGCAGAGAGATCTTCTTCAGTCTTATTTACATGAGGTTGATCAGTCGAAGAAGTAGGTGGAGGAACGCCACCCCGCATACGTGCTTCTAATTCTTCAAGGCTATGCACAACTTTTCCACCAACTTCTGTAAAAAATTTTCAGTATTAAACATATATTAAAAAAATAAATAGTTTTATTGTAATTTATAATAATAATAATATTCTAAAATATAATAATAGTAATAAAAATTAAACAAATTCATATTCAAATTCTCACCCATATCTTTAATGGATGAACTTTTCATCATTGGTATAACAGTATTAGTTGCATCTCCTTGTCCATTTTGATTTGATTTGTTTCCACGCTGCAACATTTCTAGCAGCTTTACGCTAGTAGTGTTAGATGTAGTATTATTTGTTGTTGTTGTATTAGCAGGGGAAATGGGAGCAAAATATGTATTAGATTCTGTCACTGACGGAATTTGAATATTTGGCTCAGTAATATCATTAAGAAGATTGTTCAATATATCATCCTGTATAGAAGTTCTACGACTATCCACTTGTTGAACTGGACTTTCTCTTTTAAACCATTGACTAAATCGGGAACAAGAACCTCCATTTGAACCGACTCCATTCTATATAAATTAAATATACTTGAATATTTTATTGTTTTTATAATTATATAAATCTTCTTATATAAATCCAAAAATAAAACTTACAGTTAAAAGTCCAGGTACGCCAGGGAATGTATCAGATTTTAAAAATTCATCAAGATTGAAATCAGGATGACTATCCTCTTGGTTTTGATTAATAGTGCTAGAATTATCCGTTGTCTCACAACTTTGTTCAGTCATGGCACTCACATTAGAATCGTGATTAGTTTTTTGTACAAGAGATGATGATTCATTTTGTTCTGAAATCGGCGAATGGGGCGCGGCTACAACATTTAAAGATTGATCCATTGTAGTCGGTGTACTTCGTCCTTTCGGACCTGTTGAATTTTCGTTTTGCTTTTCATCTTTTTCCAATGAGTTTTTCTTTCCGCGCTTTTTCTGGACTGGAGTTTGTTTTTTATTTTTAGTATTGCTATTGTTATTGTTCACCGCTTTTTCTTCGGGGATATCTTCAAAACCTCTTAATTCAATAGTATCATGTTGAGATGTTGGTCCGGAACTAAACCATTCTGGTTCATCCGCATCACTACGATTTTCGCTATAAGTTCGTCTACGATCATTACTAAATCTTCGTTCGCGACCGCGATCCTTATCACGTTCCGATTGATGATTACGATCATTCCGTTCAGTTGCTCTATCTCGATCTCTTTCCCTTTCTCTATCACTATAATCACGACCAAAAGATCTTCTTTCGAACCGTTCATTTCTCTCATCCCGTTCACGCAAATTATCGCGATCACGATCTCTTTCTCTCGCATTCTCTCGATCTTTTCCATCACGAATATCCCTGTTATCACGATCACGCATAGAAGTACCACCTGCTCCAGATCGAAAAGCAGGTTCTAATTTCTCATTCTCTGGTCTAAAGTCCCATATATCGCGAGTTAAAATTCTACCGCTTCCAATTCGTCGAACAGGTTCTCTATGGCTAACCTATAAATCATTTTTTTGTTATATTATTACTTTGTTATAATTTTAATATTGGTATAGTTTTTAATATTTCAATTTTAATATTTCGAAATATACTTTTATATATGTATATAATCTTATTATATGATTTTAATAAATTTAATATTTCGTTTTAAAATTTATGTGACCTCTGTTTTTCCTATTGGACTTTCAGGACGTCGATTCGAAGGTTGATTCACGTTGACAAAACAACCTGAATTAAAACTTCTACGTTGAGGACTCAATACTATTCCATCTTGTTCCTTACGAATTCGTTCACGTGGATCTCCATTACGACGTTTATTATGATTTTCAGTAACTTGATCACCGCGTCCAGTTCTTTCATCTTTCGGTGGTG